>NC_056732.1:1830811393-1830891287 GCF_019279795.1 Protopterus annectens | reverse complement strand
CTGAAACAAAACATGCGGGCAGAACCAGCAGCAGATGGATTAGAAGGCCAGGAAAATAGCAGCAGATGGATTTTAAAATAAACACCAAGGATTCCTAAAAATATCTCTGAACAAAACAGCCAGCAGCAATTGTACTTGTAAACTGTCTTCAAGCAATCAAATTTCTTGAACTAGTATAGTCTGGGTTCCAAGGAATGAACTTGGGCAGTTCATGTAAATACAAGATTTATTATTAAAAACACTAAAAACAATAAAATTATAATAATAAAATACCTGTGTGCTATATATTGTAATACTGCAAGTTCATTGCTATCATCCATTCCCATTGTGGACTTCTTCAGAACGTGCAGTACTGAACTTTAATTAGTTAAATATCATTTTTTTTGGCACCATTGGGCTAATTAAATCTCTTCATAATTAAAGCTGTATGCAGTCCATTTACTATTGATGCAAAGTGTACTACTATATGATGAACAAGACAGTGACATTAGTAACAATTCGCATACATTAAATACATTCTCATAAATATTAAAATGTACTTGGTAGGAATAAAACATGCTATATACTGCACAGTTAATAACTAAACCTCATATCTTTGCCGCAAGTATGGGTTTAATGGGAATGTTGTCATTTAAACCTGGGGGTGTTGTGGCATCAAGAAGTAATTGCCACTTGGTTTCCTTTTGTCCCAATAGACCTTTCATATTGCCAACTCCAGGGTTTATCTTTACCTGCTCCAGAATGCCAAATTTAAAATTGTGGTTAATCCCACACTTTTCAATATGTCTATAGAGGGCATTATTTGTATCTTTAGTTCTAATCTTATACAAATCATCATAAATTCTATTTTTGAGACATCTTTCTGTCTTCCCTAAATAGTACCCTGAACATTCTGTGAACTTGGCTAAATATATTACATATTTGGTATTGCAGTTTCCTATTTTGAATGTGACCATGGTGTTGTTAAAATTTCCCAACACGATATTGTCATCTTCCAATATTGCATGGCATTGTCTACATGTTCCACATTTTTTGGTATGACCTTTCTTGTTATTAAAGTAGTGATTTGAACCCCTATTTTCTAAACTGCACTTTAAATTTTGTCCAGTTTTGTGTTCAAAAATTGGTGCTTGTCCAACTACCTGGGTAATGTTCCCCATATAAACTGTGAGGGTAATATAAACAAAGGAACTTTAAAAGAATGAATTTATACCCTGGGGAAAAAAGTTGACAGTAATAAATAGAATTAAATTGGACAATGCATATTTACAAAAATGTATACATTTAAAAATTGTACTAGTTGGTTTACGATTCTTTAAGGCGACAATGGGCATTCATATAAATGAACAATGTCGCAAAGAATTTAATGCATTATTTGACACGTTTGGCTTAAAGTATATGAAGCTGATTATTAAGTACAATGATGAAAAATTATGTTTTTTATTAGACGAAGTGGAGAAACTGAATACAGCTATAGTTAATGAGTTGTTGTTTTCTGAATGGCATAAATTGTATGACAAACAGTTTGTCATTGCTGATAATAAAACAGATAAAATATATAGACAGAAGTGTGAAAAGTTACAGAGGGATATGGAACAATATAGACTACACAAAGTATATGAGTGGGGAGAAACATGTAGGAAAGAGATGTCTAGGCAGGATCATTATCAACAAGGCAAGGGTTATACATACCCCCCATCTAGACATCATAATAATAGGGGGAATGAACAACATGAACCTCATTTTCAGAAGGGTTGGTCATATCGGAGATACCCTCAGGGACAGGAGAATTGGGACAAAGATGGGGGGGGGGTCACACAAGCCCTACTGACCATACAGATCATACAACTCTCACAAGAGCAACACATATCAGAGGAGCGACCATCAGAGGGGACAATGGAAACAGGCAAAACACAAGAGAATGCCTCCTTGGCTATTAGTAGTAGTGATGGAGTCGTATATAGTTCAGGCAATTTTAATATATTCAATTACACCAGTTTTAAGCTGGAACAACAGCATTTCAGCTACTGTCCAAAGGTATGAAGTACATACCTAAGACATCCTATAACATAGCGGATACTTTGATAGAATTTAAGATATATCTGAGGAAACTTAATTTAGCAGTATTTTTTAAAGATAAAGATTCTAACCCTTGTGGCGAGGCACAGAACAAGACTAATAGCATATGTAAAATAAAAGAATATTACTTCTGTTCCTTCTACACACCCTAGCATTGCTACATATGAGAAAGTAGTTACTAGGGAACTTTACAGGTTGCAATACATATATAAGGGTACAAATGTTAAGAATAACCTCACTGGAGAAGAAATAGAAGGCTTACAGCAGCTCAAATGTGACCATAGTATTAGGGTTATGAAACCCAATAAAGGTGGAGGTGTTGTAATATATGACTCTTTTGAGTACGTGAATAAAATATATGAAATTCTGCAATAGACAGGTAATTATGAGACAGAGGGCAGGATTCACGAAGGCTTGCACGGAGTGTAAGAGACGTGCAACACTCCATGCAAGCCTCGCGATCCAGGAACAGCCCTAAGCTTCGTGTAAGAGACCAGCTAAAACGTCTCTTACACGGACTGGGCGTGGATATGCTAAATATCTCACTTGTATCTGAAAGGTATGCAAATGAGGTATATTAGCGATCCACGAAGCAGAAACCAGTCTGTGTAAGAGATGTTTTAGCTGCAGAAATGTACTCAGTTGACAACTGAGTACGTTTCTGCAAATTCCACAACGGAGCCATGTCAGCTCCAAAAAAAGGTTGCATATGACTCAGGCAGCATGCCAATGGCCAAATATGTGGCCATTGGCAATATAACCCGATGCCAAAATAATAAAATTATAATTTTTTTTTAGCCCCGCGCAAACGGGCTGCGCTGTATAGAAACATAAAAAAGAAGGTTATAAACCCACAAATGTGGGTTTCATGCAATACATGGAATGACAATGCAGGGACCAGCAGACCAAAAACAACATGGCCACCGTGTAGTGGTTGCTAAGGGGGGAAGCTGAGTCTAAGACATGTAACTAAGCATTAGTAGGCAATCTCATGTGAATGAGGGTACGGATACCGAATCTCACAGTCACATAGCAAATGAGCACAGTCTGAGTAGTGTAAGAGATACATAAGGGGGAGGAATAGAGTAGGAGATAGGTGACATCACAGGGGGGAATGGCAGAAAGAAATGCAGTTCATTGGAGGCCAGTGTAACATGACAGATGACAGGCACAGATCATGGAAAGAGGTGTACCACTAGATAACTCATGGAAAGTCAAGAAATGGAAGGTGTACACTGTTACTTACACCAAAGTTTCTTGCTGGGCGTGCATGCGCACGTGTGCGTGCCATGAAGTGAGAGTAGGACAGTGTGCATGCGTGTAAGGCAGTCTGAGCATGTGGGAGCGTGTTGGAGATGTTTAACACTGTTTGCGTGGGTGTGTGCACGTGTAGGGCAGGCTGAGTATGTTGGAGGCTGTTGGCAGACGTGTAACAGTGTTTGCGCGGGGGTACGTGTGTTTTAACCCGAATAAGTAGATTCTGAACCGTTTAAGCACGTGTGCGCACGTGTAAGCCACTGTGAGCGTGTTTCTAATAGTATGCACGTTGCTCCCCCCAGAGGAAACAGAGAGGAAAAAGGAAGCAACAGAATTAATAGGAAGCTAGCAGGGATAACTGCTGAAGCTAGCAGGTGAAAACAATTAGAAGCAGGCAATTACACAGGCAGAATAGTAGCCCAGACCAGCACTTAAAACTCTGCAAACAGTAGTGCAGGATATTTCCCTTAAGAGACACTGCAAGACAGGAGTAAGCTAATAGAGCAGAAATGTTAGGGGCTGCCATAGCTGTCATAATGAGACATAGGCGACTTGCTGAGGGTGGTGACAATGCAGATGGTGCCAGACAACCCACAGTGAGGAGACGGAGAAGAGTGTACAGGTCCAGGGTCACCTACCACGGGTTATGTGAGCTGGAGATAGTAGAGCGCTGTAGAGTGGACAGAGAGCTCCTGCAGCAAATTGTTGATCTGTGCAGGCCACGCCTCACACACAGAACCAACAGAGGGGAACCCATCCCACTGGAAACCAAGGTATGTGTTGGCCTAAGAATACTAGCAACAGGTACCTTCCAGAGACCAACTGGTGATATGATGGGGATATCACAGGCATCAGCCTCCAGGGTACTGCACCAGTTCCTGGATGCCATGCCAGCACATGTCGGTGATCATGTATATTTCCCCAATGCCCGTGAGGTATTGGTCAGCAATATGCGTCTCTTCCAGCAAATAGTGGAATGCCCTGAGGTACTGGGTGCAATAGACTGCACGCACATACGCATCAAAGCACCAGCCAGTGAGCGGGATAGGGCCTACATTAACCACAAGGGCTTCCCCTCCATCAACTGCCAGGTCATGTGTGATGCCCAGGGCATAATAATGAATGTGTGTGCTGGCTGCCCTGGGAGTTACCACGATTCCCACATCTGGCATTTGATGCAGCTGTACCAGACATTTGCCAATGGGGACATCCCACACAGACACCTAGTGGGGGATGCAGGTTATGCACTGGAGCCGTGGCTGATGACACCCATCAGAAACGCACACACACCTGAACAGGAATGCCATAATGAGGCACATGCACAAACACGTAATGTAATAGAGCATGTGTTTGGGCTGCTCAAGTCATGGTTCCAGTGTCTGGACACATCTGGTGGAGCCTTGCAGTACACACCAACTACATGTACCCAAATTGTCATGGTATGTGCTATGCTACATAATATGATGTTGCGAAAACAGCTGCAGCAGGACCAGCATAGGGCCGGGCCAAACAGCCCCCCACCATTGCCAAGGCCATCACAGGCAGAGCGTGACTCGGAGGAGGAACAACCTGAGCCTGCCCAAGTAGGCAGAAGGAGGCATGCCCAGTATGCCCTGGCCTTGGTAAAGAGGCAACGCATAGCACATACACTGGCTCAGAAGGAACCCTGGGAATGATACCCCCTCTGACTCACTCAAATAATAACATGGATGCCTAAAATGACATGACCTGCTCACAAACATGTACAGGGAAGTGTAATATGCGCATCTGACAGAGGCAGCCCTGCAGCACCACCTGAGGCATGAATGCTGTGTGTTAAGTAATGTAACACAATGTACTATATGCACACCTGAGCACCCTGACTAACATCCACCCTCACCAAGCATGAAGCCACAAAATGATGATGGGATGATCAAGTGCAATAACTGGCTGAAGTAATGCAGTTAGTCAAAGGGGAGCCAATGTGTTTCAGGCTGGGAAGACATGTGGAGCTTGACATGATGCACCACCTGCTAGGGGTGGGGTGCACCTATCATGCCATGCCCCATGGATACCGGCAAAGGCTGTCAGTACCCACAGCATGCCCTGAATAAGTAAGTCTCAAAACACAAACCCACCTTCATAGGTTCTACAAGGGATAGGAACCTAGATGTAATGCTACAAAATGACAGATGTATAAACAGCAAGATGTGTGCAGTGTAAACACACACAGTATGGAGAATGTAGATACCAGTCCTGTAATAGAGAACTGGGTCAAGGCTCACATCAGCACCCTAACACTACCAGGTCACACATCATTCTGTGCTGTACAGCCGCAAAACATGGAACAAGCTACAAAAGGAGGGTGACTAGCAAGAAATGGCAAGGATAACCACACCCCCATGTTGGTACCTCAACAAGAAGCAGCATGGATTAGCCATGGTCAAATACCAATGGCTAAAACCGCCTCCCAGTATATAGCCTGCTGCAGACTACTGTCCTAATACCAGGAACTGCACCTGGCCTATGTCGGAATACATGAATATATCAAGCCCCCCCAAACCACATTATATTGCTTGACTGAAAATACCCAGACATACACCGGTAGCATTGTACTAGCACCAACACAGTAGGAGAAAATTATCCAGATTCCATAAACCAAAATGCCCAGGAACAATGTACCACTCCCGCAAGAGGGGTAAGCATACTGGATGTGATAATCAGCAACATGTGTACTGGATGGCAAGATAAGAAGTGTACCCCTCACTGGTAAGACCAGACCATAGAGTAATCACACTGGATATACACATCCTGACCCCAGTCCCTGGCCAGAATACCACAGTGAAAAACATGTGTAAAGCATAGGTTGCAGCCCTCAAAACCGATGTTGAATCCACAAAAGGCCCTGTGCAAGTGCAGAATATGGGACACACCACAGAACATGTTATACAGGCATTCCATGAACACAGCCAGGAATGCTTGGAGTATGCAATCACAAATAACAATAACACACAATGCCATACACGCAGGCATCTGGCATGCTGGACTCCAGCCATTACCAAACCATGCAAGAGAATGAGGAAGCTACCACATGATAGAGCAAACATAAAAAGGGAAGTAATCACTGACCAGTAGTATGGCAACAACATATGTCCACACATACAATCCACTTAGTCCAGCCACAACAAGTAGAATCTGTGAATCCAGAGGCAATGTGACACCAGTACCAAGAACACAGACAACCACAACACCCCCCAATAAATACAAATATATGTGATAGATGCTTCCATGTATCCAAACCAGAGGTTGAGCTCCACCAACTCAGTACTGTCAAAACTAGTCAGGAGGAGAAGGTAACCACAGACACCACAAACCCAGTCCCACATTGACCTACTACAACTGTAAACAAAACACATAAACACAGACAAATATTCCCGGAGGCCTTAATTACAAATACACCACACCAACAGAAGCCTCCAAAGTAGATCACAAGCAGCCACAACCTTCAAACATAGCACATGCAACGAATAGTACTCAAAGCTGGTGTGCCAAACAGTCACAGCCCAGAAGGAGAAACAACATGCCTGATACAGTCATAATAGGTGTCTGTATAGGCAGACACACTGCTGTCCCACTCACCAGACTGAACAAGGGAAAGGGTAGAGTAAGCTGCTTGTAGGCTGCCACAAAATGCCACATAACACAAGTACGCAGGTCACCCCAAAGCAAGCAGAAATATGATGCACTCAATGTCCATGCTGGTGTGAATTACCCGAGATGTACCTCCCTGGTCAACATCAAAAGAGACATGGATGGTCCCTCTGAGTATGTACCCCAGGGCGGGATGACACTGGCTGTGTGCAGCATCCAACCCTCACCAAGAATGATGCCACAGTACAAACACAGAATGCTCATGTTTAACAGCTGGCACAGTTACAGCTGTCAGTCCAAGAGGGTCTAATGTATGTCTGCTTGAGATGTCAAGCATGACAAGCCATGCTGCTGTTCCAGGGTTGGCTTTCAGCTGTTACCCATGCGCGTCTGGATACTGGATAAGGTATTTGCCACCTCCATAGAGCCGTATGTAGGCAAGGCCAAAAAGACTACCCACCACCCTAGAAAACATAAGTGGTAGGAAACATAAGGATAATGCTGACCAATGCCAGATGTGTAAACTACAATATGCATGCCCCTGAGGCACTTCCCATTATGGAGAACATTGATGTCTGTGCAGTGACAGAAGCCTGCTGCAAGCCTAGTGATAGCACACCAGCACTACTATGTTATACCACATATCATGTGTTATGGCCCCAACACCTGCACCAAAACATCAAAGGAGGGAGAGTATCCATATGCAGCACAGACACCCATATTGCCAGGTAACTGACAATACACAAAGCAGCGGACACCACCCCTGTGCACATAACTGAAGTCAAAACTGCTGTAAAGTCTGTAGCATGCGACAGACCACACTCTCACACACAAGAACTCCACCCAGACAGCCGAAGACACTGGACAGTATGAATGTCCCACCAAATAGCAGACAAGGTACACCCAAATTACCACATAGGTGTCAAACCATTATGTATGCAAGGAGTAATCAGGGACCTAGGGACACAGGTCGACATTAATCTGTCATGTGACACCCACAATGCCAATGTGGCTATGAAGACTGTCGATACTGGACACTGTATCATGAAAGGATTCACATCAACATCAACAGAGGTCACTGTGCCGCTGTACTGTTCCCTTATCAGACCCATAATCTAGTACAATGACTCATATGGGATGTACCGTACGTGACACCTGCAGCGGTTCAGAAGACCTCATAGTTACCCCACCAACAGGATAAAGGGTGTGAAATATATGTCATATGCTGCCTGGCTGTAGACACCCCAGCTGACTGCAGTCACACACTGCCTACACAGAGGCATTGTATGTCTGTTGTACAAGGCCATGTCCAACACAGGAGTAATGGACATGCTACACTACAGGAAATCAAAGCCATTGGAGCTGTGAGAGGCACAGATGTCAGCCTCAACACATAATGAAATAAGATGTGCTGGAGGGACAGATACATAAACCATAGGCTCCCCACACCCAGAAACAGGATCCCAATCCATGGTAGGCAGAGCCCCTCACTGACACCCCTCAACAGGAATATTGCCAAGTGGATGGATGACCATACATGTATACTGGGGGTCCTCACTGTGTCATGACCAGACAGAGGCACAGTGAAGAACCTCATAAATGGCCATAATTGAACATAGCAAGGGGTGGCAAAAGACACACACACTCTGGCTAGGCTTACTAATGGCCTAGGGTGTATAGCCTAGTATGAACCCATGAACCTATGAAGATACAAAACATACAGGACACTAAGGATAATCACAAGGCTTACCCAACTGATGGTAAGAACCATGTTGGGCATCCACAGATATGCTCCAAATCACACAGATATTACAAACAACATACCAAACACACACACATATTGCTAACATACAACCTGTCAGGTGTAGTGCAAACACCCACCCCCGAGTGCAAAATACCTATCCCAGCAGACTGATGGTCCCCTGACATTGCAGATGCTGAGGTAACAGCCATCATCTGCAAAGCAGAACACACAGCAGCAAAGGTATGTGATGGTGCCCTTTGCTGAGGCCAACATGGAGTCCAAGAATAATGGAATGCCAAATCACACTACTGCCCAATGTCAACCTTACCACAGGATATGTACCCAAAGAGCAGTGTACAACAACAGTGGTCCATCACAACAAAGGTGTTGCCTGAATGGATACTCCCAACTACCACCCCAGGATCCTGACAAGCTTGTTCTGCACAGCTATGGAAAGGATTAGTATGTACCGCAGACAGAAGGCTATTGTGGACCTACTGATACTGGACCCTACACAGTGTGGCTGTTGTAACTGCAGAACCTGCCCCTAAACATGTCTGACCCATTTGAAGCAGTCATTAAGGTCAATGATGAGGGCAATGTGGTCCACACAGTGTAGCTGGACAGTGCACATGCTTCTAGACAATACCGTACGAGTTCAGTATGGATATGTTCACCAGCTTAAATATATACCCCTATGTCAGTAGAGGGGTTGCAAACCAGACCAAGGACAGACCTGACATGGTCAGACATGCCGCATCCATGTCAGACTACAAAGCGGATATGAGTGGCATCCCACAAGGCCTGGTCTTGGCCACCCCCAACCCCTGTTCTGTATATATGTCCCATAGGTATAGGCCAACATGGAAGGACTGTGACTGAGCATGTATGCAGAGGAGTACAAACAGCACACCATATCTGAGCCCCAGCTGACACAAGCAACCCATAAAAGGGCCACCTACAAACAGACAACTGTAGCCATAGCCATGTCAGCAAGCTAATTGTAGAACTGTGTATAGACAACCACCGTGGATATACAGTAAGTGCCCACAAATTACCACACAGGTGTTTACCCATGAGGTACCTAACATGTAATGTGAGACCTGGGTACAAAAGGTGATAAATATCCTGCACTGGACAAACATGTGGCTGTAGTGTTCACAGAAACATGTACCATATACGCACCCAAACATGAAGGTTGGCAGATGTAGATAAGGGGAACTCACTGTGGCTCTGCAGCCATCCTCCATCAGCATCACAACTGACTACAATAGCCCCTGTGGGATATACTGCAGCAGACACCTCCATCAACTGTAAAGTCCACAACAGTACCCCACCAGAAGTAGCAAAGAGCATGAACAGATGCCATGTGTTGCCTGAGTAAACAAACTGCAGCCCCACACACCGCCATCCTTCCCAGCTACAGGAAAGCTGTGCCTGATGTATGAAGCCATGTCCAACCTGGAATGAATGAACATGTTGCACCTTGTACAATCTGAATGCCAGTGAGCTATGCACATGAGAGACCTGAACCCCAGCACTGACATACATAGGACAAGCTGTACAGAATGATCCATAACACAGAAGGCAACCCCACTCTTCAGTAAACTCCTGGTACAGGTCAGCCAGAGAGCCACATATTGACACCCCTCAAGAGGCATCCTGATGAGTGTATGGGAGATGGTAGGCTAACCCTGGGTATCACTGTTATGTCAGAGGTAGACGGAGGTACAGTATACTAACCATGACATATGTCATGGCAAACTCCATTTACAATGTGTGTCGAAGGACAAACACACCCTGTGACTAGCATCAGAAATGGCCTAGGGAACATTGCTAGTGTTTGCCAATGTCCACCCATGTTGTGGAATACACTAGCAATGTTGGACGAGCCTGGTGTAGGTAGTCCATATCTGAACATATTGCAACATGGTCATATGTGCACAACTGGCCCCTACACAGTCTGTTGTACTCACTATGAAGATGTCAAGCAGTCATAGGACTAAAGCCCAGGATACTGTCCACCACAGTGAAAGTACTGAACCAGTACACTATATGGTACTACAGTGTTAGGTCATTATGAAAGTATGTTGAGAACTGTCTGCAAAGTATCCCAAGCAATCCCTGCAGGCACAGTATAATCCCTGTTGTGGCAGACATGAAGCAGTTGGCCAGTTAGTACACAACATGGCACCCAACACACAACCATAAACGTGCAATATTGTTGAAGTTCACACACACCCAAATATGTGGTGGACTTCAGAGTGCAACATATGGAAAGCTCACACTGGGCATGCTCACACACTTTGATAAATGAGGCATATGTCAGACAACATGCCATGGAAAGGCTGAACTGGGCATGCTCACACACTTAGGCCATATCTCCGTTTAGCAGTTGGCCACACATATCTGGTATTTGTACGTGTCAGTCCAGGAACCAACCACAACACAGCAATCAACCTAGTGCACACAGTAAATGGCCACAGAGACATAAGTGATATAGTGGATCGCCGTCATATGCAAACATCTTCCACAGATACACAAGTTGGTCATAGGAACAGGGAATGCTATGGCAATAAAGACCTGCAAAGAGTAGAACAGCAGAACAAATATTGTGCATCCAACAATTGAACATATGGGTGTAGAGGTCAATACTAGGCTTCTTGCCCTAGGGAATGACAGCTCAGCCAGAGTGTGCTTGTCATCTGCATCCCCAGGATAGTAGGCTACTGTGCCACTCTAAAGTAGGTCACAGAAGGCAACATGTGAGGCTAGTGAACTGTGCCTCTGTCAAGCAAGGGCACCGTGGAGGTCTCAGGGACTGAATGTGCTAAGCCACAGCCATGTTGTCAGTGTGTGCTGTGAGAGGGTTGCTGAGGGTCTCTGACAGTAGGTGTCCATCAATAACAGACTGAGGGGAGCCCTATCTGCATTCTCTGGACGATTCCACTGTCAACACTGTGTTGTAATGAGTATGTGTGAATGAAGTGCCGTGCCGGAACTGTCCACAGATGCCCTCCCTCTGTGGGCTACAGCTCTGCAATGTATTAGGTCACTCTGTCTGTTGTACCACACATATATGGCTGGTGTACAGCTGACAGGTGTCTTGTTGTGGAGCAGTCATGGGTATATGTGGGATAGCATGACCAATGCAAACTGTACACATGCTCATAGAATGCAATTGTCAAGGATTATGCTGAGTGGCCAGTACAGTCCTCCAGCATGGGTCATCTGAAGTCATCCACCCCAGTCTACACAAGTGTAGAGTCTGCTTGTGCTAAACACAGTTTGTGTGCAGTGACAACCTTGCCTGGGGGTGGAGATGGGATATGGATGTCCAGGGAAAGGTGGGTATGGTCAGATATCAACAATGGTGGTCTACCTCTGGTGTGGAACAGTGAGTACCCACGTTGCAGATGGACATGTGCAATATGTATTCACCCATGTGGCTGTGGTGTGTGGTTCTGCCATGGCACATGGACCCACAAATTGTAGTGGCTGTAGGGTAAAGTGGTAGAGGCCTGAGTAGTTCTCACACACAATATGCCTGTACCTGATGTTAACAACTGGAATGGTGTATGTGAACACCTGCATATACTGGCACTGTTCCCAGGGAAGCTAAGTGTGTGTCCTGGATGTGTGTGTGGTGTTCTGTACTGGTTGTGTTGTGTGTTACAGGTCCTGTGGTCCCAAAGCATGGTATAGAACATAACCTGCCAGTGCGATGTGCATATCTGACCCTGACGTAGGTGGCTGAAAATGCATATATATGCTATCCCCCACCTGACAGGTAGTACTGCATCTACATACCTCTGTAGAAATAAAGATGTCAGCACCCTATAAATACTACAGGTGCAGAACAGATGCCCAGTAATTCGGATAGTGCGCTCTGCTAATGCATCTCCTTCAAGTTTCATAATATAGTTAGGTAGGGGTTTAAATCCTGCAAATGCTCAGTGGATGTGTGTGTGGGTGAGTGGGGTTTGTGTGTGTGAAAGGGAAATGTCCCTTTTGGCAACTAGGAAAACACACTACAGGATGCACATTCCCCTTTCTAAACACTGATGATGTCAGCACCCTATAAGTACAGCAGGTGAAGAGAAACCACCCAGTAATGCGAATAGCGCACTCCGCTAATGCGTCCGTCTTGAGTGTCATAACATAGTTAGGTAGGGGTTTGCATCCTGTACATGTTCAGTGTGTGTGGAGGGGGTTAGTGTGTGTTCAAGACTGTTTGAAAGAAGTATCCCTTTTGCCAACTAGGAGAATACACTGCAGGATGCACATTATCCTTTCTAAACACAGATGATGTCAGCACCCTATAAGTACAGCAGGAGAAGGGAAACCTTCCAGTAATGTGAATAGCGCGCTCTGCTAATGCATCCATTTCAAGTGTCATAACATAGTTCGGTAGTGGTTTGAATCCTGCAAATAGCAAGTGTGTGTGCTTAGATGAGGGGGGTAAGTGTGTGAGCAATTATGTGTGAGAGAAATGTCCCTTTTGGCAACTGGGAGAACACACTACAGGATGCACACTCCCCTTTCTAAACACAGATGATGTCAGCACCCTATAAGTACAGCAGGAGAAAGAAAGCCTCCCAGTGATGCGAATAGCGCGTTCTGCTAATGCGTCCGTCTCGAGTGTCATAACATAGTTAGGTAGCGGTTTGAATCCTGCAAGTGTGTGTATTTGGATGAGGAAGGTTAGTGTGTGTGCAATTTTGTGTGAGGTAAATGTCCCTTTTGGCAACTGGGAGAACACACTACAGGATGCACACTCCCCCTTCTAAACACAGATGATGTCAGCACCCTATAAGTATAGCAGGAGAAGGGAAGCCTTCCAGTAATGTGAATAGCGTGCTCTGCTAATGCATCCATCTCAAGTGTCATAATATAGTTAGGTAGTGATTTGAATCCTGCAAATGGCAAGTGTGTGTGTTTGGATGAGGGGGGGTTAGTTTGTGTGAGGGAAATGTCCCTTTTGGCAAATGGGAGAACACACTACAGGATGCACATTCCCCTTTCTAAACACAGATGATGTCAGCATCCTATAAGTACAGTAGGAGAAGGGAAGCCTCCCAGTAATGCAAATAGCACACTCTGCTAATGCGTCTCTCCTGAGTATAGTTAGGTAAGAGTTTGAAACCTGTAAATGGCATGTGTGTGTGTTTGGATGTGGGGAGTTTGTGTGTGTGCATTTCCGTATGAAAAACATGTTAGTTTTGGCAATCAGGAGATCACACTACCTGATGCACATTACCCTTTCAAAATACTGATGTTGTCAGCACCCTATAAGTACAGCCAGAGAAAAGAAACTATCTAGTAAACCGAATAGTGCACTTCGCTAATGCGTCTCTCTCACGTGTCATGACTTAGTTAGGTAGGGGAATGAATCCTGCAAATGGCAAGTGTGCCTGTGTGTGGGGGTAGTAGGGTGTGTGTAAATGCAAGTGTGAGAGAACAGATCCTTTTGGCAAATACTACAATACACCAGCTGCTGCATACTCCCCCAATAAACACAGGGGATGTCACCACACTATCAGCACAGCCAAACAGGGCTAGTTGGCTAGTAATGCCAATAGTGCGCTCTGCTACTGTGTCTATTACCATTGTCAAAGTACAGATAGGTATGTTTTGGTAACCCACAACTGCCACGTGTGGTTGTGTCACACAGTATGACCTTGTGTGGGTCTTTGTACATAACAATGCATGCCATTGTCTAAACCAGCAATGGCATTGCACACATGATGTATGTGTGTGACACATACACATAAATACCTGTGACCTGCAGTAGTTACCATGTCTGACACATGCCTTGAGTGGATAAATGGTATTTGCAATGTATACCAATATGACTGTGTCTTACTGTGCAGGGTCCACACGTGGTATGTCTCTATACAGTGTGGGTGTATATGGTGAAATACCTACAGCAGGGGATACACATCTGGTCTGGGCCATATAGTGTACATGTAATCGATGTACAGTTGCTGTATGTTCCCACCTGTTGTGGTAGTGGTAACATGTCATTCCACTGCAATTCAGTGACCACATGCTGTGAACCCTTCAACTAGTGTGTTGTAGCTACAGTAATGCTCACTCACAATGTTTGGCTGGATGCAGTCCAACCATATAAACACAGTTCTTGAGACTGTCATATTGCCAGTGTTGTTATGGAGGATAGGTGGTCTTCCTGTGTATGGGAGGGTTGTGTGTGCCAGGCTATGAACCAGATGGCAGTCTGACACACTGTTAGCTGCACATGATTAGGCCCTGATGCTTTGTGCTGTGCCAACAACCTAGAGGTGTGTGTATCTGTGGTACCTTGGGATACCACCCCCCTGTCCATGTGTGTTACATGTGTAGGGGACGACAGGCATGGTATGGGGCATAACCTGTCAGTGATGGGTAACACCTGTGAGCCATGAATCATGAATCTGGTACTGCACAGACATTGCAGTTGACCGTGCTGAGGACAGTGTCTGGTGCATGCATCTTCCGGTGTACACTGCTGTTGTTGTGTAGCAGCACGGTTAGTGTCCTAACCTGTGTGATACCCATGGAGGTGGCTATGTAAACCATGTCCTGCAGCATAAGGCAGTATGTGTGTACCAAGGAGCTTTGCCATTATACATCGGGCCATGGGTGTCACGTGCAAGATGACCCTTGCACATCATTGTGGCTTTCCTAGCATGTAAGCACACGTTGACAGCCAGCGGATACCCTATGAATGACAGTGGAGACTGAGCATAATGTAGACATACAACACCCTTCCCACATATAGTGGTAGCATACCTGGTGAGGGTATGTTGGCAACCAAGATCAGGCTCATACTGGCCTGTGCCACATGCTGAGAGATCCATTCTATTTTCCCTATCATGTAGTCCAGGGAGGTATGTCTCAGGCAGCCATACTGGCATGGTCAATGAGTGAGTCATATGTGTCCATGCCTCTGACTGACCTGTATGCATGTGTTCTGTGGTGAACCATAGTGCCCCTGAGGCATATCACTGTGACATTCACCAGATACAGCCTGTTGAGTGGGACCCCAGTGCAGCACACAAGACAGGTACCTGACACGTCTGTAGCAGGTGTGTTGTGTAGCCCTACAGGCTGTGATTGTGTGGCACAGGGGATGTGTGTGCCATGTGTGGCATGTGCTCTGTTCTGACAGAACATATGCCTGTGTGCCAGCTGCGGAGGTGTGTGATGCTCAGGCAGCATGCTATTCTGAGTCCCCACATATGCCCCAGTGTGTTCAGCATGCTGTCAGTGCATGTCAATGTCTGACTTGTATTGTAGTCACTGTAATATATTTTATTTATTTATTTATTTATCCTACATTTGTTGACCGGGATAGTCCGACTGGATGCATGTCCATTTCCAGGGGAGGCCCGGGGAGAAAAGCTACGAGGGTAAGCAGATATAGCATTACATAATACCAGCATTACATATTACAAACAGATTATTTACAGATATTACATAAGTAAGCAAGTTAAACATGTTCCACAGGTTAATGTTTGTCCTAAGCACAAGTCAGGATTAAATTAAATTACACAGTAAACTGGTTCACAGATTTTACACATTCGAGTTAGCCAGGCTTGATACATTGACATAGCCAGTTAAGTGACAAATGTTGTTTGAGTCTAGTGTTAAATTGACCTAAGGTGGAAAGTAGGGTAATATCAGCTGGAAGTGAGTTCCAGGATCTACTTACAGAGTTTGCAAAGAGAGAATCACCGGCTGTGTTATTAAATTTGCTAGTCTGAATTAGTAGTTTGTTAGAGGATCTAAGTGGTCTAGGATTGTTATAGGGGGTGATAATATTTGAAGTGCAGGAGTATTGTCTGGATTATAGAGGATTTTATAGGCCATAATCAGTTGGTTATACTGTATTAGGCTGGGTATTGCAAGCCAACCAAGCTGATTTAGATTGATGCAATGATGTGTCCTAAAAGGCAGCCCAGTGGCAAACCTGGCAATGTGGTTATAGCAAATTGAGTATTTAAGGACAGTCTTGTTCATATTCGAGAGTAGAGGGGATGCATACAGAAGTGTTGAAATAAGGTGTGAGCGAGCTATGGCACCTTTAGCTGGAGAGGCTAGGAAGGCTTTAATTCTGTAAAGTGACCCTAGTTTTCTATTGATGGCTTTGATAATTTGGTTAACATGTAGGTCACATTTGAGATTATTGTCTATGATGACACCTAATAGTTTAGTAGATGGGTCAGGGGAGATTATTGTGCCATCAGTTGATGTTATGGTAACGGTGAAAGCGGTAGACCTACGTGTTGGTGAAATAACAGCAATTTAGTTTATTTGGGATTTAGGATCAGACAATGTTCAGAAAGCCAGTTTTCTATTGTATTAAAGGTGGTCTGGGTAGCTGACCATAACTCTACTGGAGATGTGGCTGAGCAGATCAGAGTAGAGTCTTCAGCATATTGGATACAGCTGACTTTTGGGATGACAGTATAAAGGTCGTTAATGAAGATGGAGAACAGCAAGGGCCCTAGTATAGAGCCTTGTGGTACTCTGAGGGTGTTAGGTAGAAGGTTAGAGAGTTTATTCTGCCAGAGGCCAGCATTCTGTCGACCATGCAGGTAGGACTGAAACCAATGGAAGGCTCCAGTATCTAGACAGAATGTTTGCAGGGTGTGGATTACAAGTTGGTGATCAACCATATCGTATGCCTTGGAAAGATCCAAACAGAGGGCTGAGGATATATAATTAGTGTTGCAAGTATGGTTTATGGTGTTAGTAAAGGCTAGGAGGCCTGAAGTAGTGCTGTGATGAGGACGGAAGCCATGCTGAGTGTCTGCCATAAGGCGATTTTGGATTAGGTGGTGCATGAATTGTCTATGACTAAAGTTTCCATAATCTTTGCAAGTGGAGAGAGTATAATTGGAGAATTCAGTAGAGCTGCCTCCTTTGTGAAGTGGGATTACATATGACATTTTCCAGATGGTGGGAAATTTAGATTCTACCATGGTTCATTTGATTACCTTTGAGATGGGGTAAGCAATAGCAGCATCTGATTTTGATAGGTACTCGGCAGGGAGTTGATCAGCAGAAAGAGTAGTGGGTTTCACTGTTTCAATCAAGGTACGGAGAAGTGAAGTGGCGACTGGTTGGCAGCTGAACGCAAGTAGGTTTCTAGAGGTGCTACTTTCAGGACCAGGGGAGCTAGGAGGTAGATGGCTAGCTAGGGCCTGAAATGTCTCAGTAAAGAATTGGTCAAAACTGTCAGGAACATCTTCAGGGGTATTATCAATAGTAGCAGCAGGGATTGGGGTTGACGTTTGTCCAGGATGTAGTATATATGACATGCCACCTGGCAGGGTATGGCATTACTGGGTTCAGAAAGCCCAGTCCCCAGATTGGCTGTGTGGTGGCATCCCACACATGTGTTGTACATTCCTGGCCAAGGGTGATGGCTGACTGCATACATGTGGCAGCTGTGACATTGACACATGACTCACATAAACCACAACTGGACCATAGAGGTGATTCACAGGTTACCTTTGCACATGCTACCCTAGTAGTGTGATTGCCATGGTGAGTACCAACACATAGGGCCAATGGGGAACAACATACTGAAGGTGTGTATGTGTGGGTGTATCGCTACTGTTTCATAGCACTGACATATATGACTGCACACATGGGTAAATGCCAGGTAACACATGTGCAATGTGTCACAGGCAACGTACATGCATACAGGACAGACAGTGATGTTCTGTCATGTGGAAAGTTGACATACGTATCGTACACTATGCAGATGTCACTAGGAGTCTACAGAAGCACTGTAACTCTGCATTGCAGGTGTAAGCAGTGTTCCAGGGAACCCCAAGCGAACATGCATGCAAACAAAGCTACAGTAAACAGGGCTGGAAGTAGTGCATTGTACAACAAAGAAGGGGTAACAATAACAGTAAGTAACAATGCAAATATGTAGGCACTATCAACATGTACCCAGGAATACACAGCACAGATGCCCATGGTAGAACTGATATTATGTCATAGTTACTTGTGATTTGGATTACATTGGTACTGCACACATATCTACATGCGCGAACATCCACATGGCATAGTTGTTGTGGGCAACTTGACACCATTACTGTACATGTCCACCATTGCATATCACTACTTGTGTTAGCTTTCCCCCTGTGCTGCCCATGTATGCGGCTATCTGTTGACAACTTTACCACCGGCATGCAATTATGTGCAGCTGTTATACTTTGGTATGTACTATGGGTGCAGATAACAATTCAGGACATTCATACAGTTACTGCAGCAGGCATGCTGGGATAAACACACAGTCATAGCAGCACACTGTACTGTTACCAACATGATACTACTAATACACTTCTATGTAGTCACCCTGTGCATCAGCAACGTGTTTACCTGTTCCCGCAATGATGTTGGAGATTGCAGGAGGTGGCACAGTGTCATCATATGCACAGGGTGTGGATTAGGTATGCCTGAGTCAGCCACTGATACCACCAATTGACATGTGTGTATGTGTGTTGGTGAGGGGCAGAAGTACAGGGTGGGGCAGTGTTGGTGCAGTGTGTGCGTGTATGTGGTCGCCCTAGGTGTTAACATTTCACATGTGTGTATGCACGCACACAGTTCCACCTCATGGCTGCCATATACAGGGGTTTGTGGACAGCCACAGACTGCACCTGGCAGGTCATACAGATCAGTGTCTGTGTGCACAGACACGGTACCTGTGCCTGGCAGGGGTGCTACGGACCGTATCCAGTACTAAGCCAGACTGGGTACTGTCATCAGAAGCGGGAGTGTGTTGACTGGACACAGGTCCCTGTTGGGACTGTCCAGAGCCACATGCACGTGGTCTCCTGGGGCGTTCCGATGACAGCACAGACCCAGCATTGCTGGGGCTGCTGCTGGCACTATGGGGGCGTGCGCAAGCCTGTTGTCGTCTGCGCCGACTGCCAGCTGCTGCTGTTGCCAGCATACGGCCACGTCGATGCCGCAAATGCCCACCATTGCCCTGACTCATGGACATCTGGTTGTGGAACTGCTGTAATATGTCCCCACAACGTCTGTCTATGACATCGGTGAAGTTACGGATAGCATCCACAATGTCACGCATACTGTCTGTCATGGCTGTGCTACATGCTCTCAGCTCCCTCAGACCCTGTCTGGTGTACCTTTCCATACGCGACTGTGCCTGCATGACAGTCCAAAACATAGTTGAGGTTGGCAGACCTCTTTGGGCACGTCGGCCAGAGGCAGTACGCCCACGGATGCTCCCACGAGAACCCATGGGCAACTGTCTGTGTGGTACCATCGGAGGACCCTGCCCATGGCTGCTGTGTGGGGACGCATGTGCCACAGGTACCACATTACCCTGGTCAATGCCCACTGTATCCTGTCCATCACCTAGGGACAATGGTGACAAAGGATGTACTGGCAGGATGACTGTGTGCAATGATGGGGTTGACAGCTGTGTACTGTCAATTGGCTGACCAATGGCGGACCCTGACACACCTTCCTGTACCATTACACAAATATCATCATTACCAGTACCCGTGGCACAGGATTCAGGTTCCCTGCTGCAGGTCACCAGAGCAGCCCCAGAACCTGTGGGAGGAAGACAGGAAACACAGTTTACAGTCTCCAGACATTGTTACCAGTGATGCACTTCTACACACATGCACACATGCACACATGGACACATGCACACATACACATATGGACACAGGCACGCATGCACACATGGACACAGGCACACATGCAGGCATGCACTTGTGGACACATGCACACATGCACACAGGCACACATGCACACATGCACACATGCAGACATGCACACGTGGACACATGCACAGGTGGACACATGCACACATGCACACGTGGTCACATGCACACATGGGCACATGCACACATGCACACATGCACACGTGGTCACGTGTACACATGCACACATGCACACATGCACACATGCACATGTGGACACAGGCACACATGCAGACATGCACACATGCACACATGGACACATGCACACATGGGCACATGAACACATGCACACATGCACACGTGGTCACGTGTACACATGCACACATGCACACTTGCACACGTGGACACAGGCACACCTGCACACATGCACACATGCACACATGGGCACAGTCACACCTGTACACATGCACACATGCACACCCTGCAGTATACACACAGAGCACTACTGAGTTACACTACTGTTACTAGCATTATCAGGACTATTATAGGTTATGTTAAACACACTCACCAGCATGAATGGCCTGCCTTGCTGTAACCCCGGAGGGACCTGCAGAAATGATGAGATTAATGTCAGTGGGCACAACTGTGCCATTGATATTGCATATGATACAGTGTACAGAACAGTCAAGTGTACATATGGCATATTACCTGCATGCTCCATGCCGTGCTGCTGTGTGGAACCAGCCTCCATCATAATGCAGGTGTACTGCTGTTGGTGTTCCGGGGCTGGAGCCACAACACTTAGGAGTAGCCCCTCCAGTCTGGTGAGGGGGGATGTGTGGCCACCCCACCTCCTGTGGCAACCTGTTGCCTGTGGATATCTGATGCACGCTGACGGACACTTCAGATTAAATCACTGCAGTGATGTCATACCTGCTCATATGTCCTGTTATGCGTGCCAATATCATTTACCCTACGGACAAGGTCTTGCCACAGTGCAGCCCTCTCCTGCTGATTCTGACTGGTGCGGGAAAACAGGATGTCATACTCCCGCACCAGGCTCTGGTGGATCTCCTCGTCATCCGCTACAGAGTAGGTGGGGTTACGCTGATGCGCCATCTCCCTTGAAGAGAACACAAACAGGATATCAGCAGACCATGTCAGCAATATATGGCACACATACCGTACGTGATACTCATGTGTAGTGATATACTACTACTCCCATATGTTGCATGTGTGTGTGTCGTGGTGGATACACAGGTACATGGCCAGATATCAGTGCTCAGCCAACACCTGTGCAACAATACCTGCCACATTCCACACAACATAGTAGCATGCCCCATCGGTCAGCACACACTGATAAGTGCAATGCACAACCTCACTCTGGGGGTTCATCCCAAGTTACTGTATGTGGGACGCCGTCCACTACTGTGATGTGGACAGAAGTTACTCGGCCTGGATATACATATCCCACCAACACCACCAGCACAGTAGACTACTTTGATATGTATGTGATTAAACAGTTATTCACTTGCTGGGACTGAGATGGTATCCATGCAGCACACTGGGCCAGTGGAAGCCACAAGCCACACTGCTGACCCATTTGCAAATGCTTACCATGGACATGCCACAGATTGCATGGAACTTGCACACACATTTCTAACCCAGACCCTATGCACAAAGGTTAGGCATCCTGTCCGGTGGACCCCAGACAGAGGCAGATTGTATAACAATAGCAGGAGGCTACTGCAGGACAGAGCACATTCACATTAAGGGAAGGCATCTGTGGTCAGCACTGGTACTATGCTATGGTCCGTCATAACAATGGCCACGACCTACTCTGGGAGGGAAATGGCCACAAACACTATGGATGACCACAAGGGCTTCTTCAGTTATGTTACACATATGGACCACATGCCTCAGATATGCTCTGTGTTAATATACACCTACTTAACATTCACCAAACACACGGATATTGGCAACAGTCTTGCAGACATGTTCGGTGCACGTATCCCCCCTCCTTCTCCCCCACCAGTTGAAATATTTTCACAGCTGTATGTAACCTCCCTATCATCTCACATGTCCAGGTGAGGGCCGCCCTCAGCAGAGCAGAACACACAGCATCACTGTGACCTCATGGTATCCCTGGATGTGTGCTACCTGCACTACAAGAGGACATACAACCACATATAACACTGATAATTTATCTTGGCCGTACTACAGGATATGTACCTGGACAGTGGCATACAGCGACAGTGGTCCGACACCACTAAGGAGGCACCTCAACTGACCCTGGGAACTACCACATCATATGCATAACTGGCCTGGTCTGCTAAGCTATGGAATTATGCAGTATGGGATGCATATGCAGTGATATTGGGTACCTGCAGACACTTGTTCCCAGCCAGTGTGCCTTTGTGATGGGATGATCCTGCCTTTTGAACCTGGCTGACCTTTCAAAGTAGTCACTACAGCCATTGCTGGGGGCAACGCACAGACAATTGCTGCCAGGATCATGGCCTAAGACTGATTGACATGTAATGTATGGTCATCCCCTTTTGGTGGAACTACGTCCACACAACATATCACATGGACATACCTATAGATACAGACCTATGACACATTTGGAGGGTTCACAGTATGCACACTATTAACCTGCTACTTTGCATTACCTGTGTTTGTCGCAGCTGGTTGCATTACCACTGCTTCTGCTTGCTGCTGCTACTGTCACTGCTGAGAGCTTCGGGTGACAGAGTCACAGTGTATAATTTTTTTTTTTTGTTCTCTCTCTCTCTCTCTCTCTCTCTCTCTCTCTCTCTCACTCACTTTTCTCTCTCCCTCTGTCTGCTTCCAGACAGCGCAATGAATGTATTGCATGTGTGGAGTGTTAGTACTGGATGCTTTTGTAGGTATCTGCATAGGTCCATGTGATGGCCTCTGTTACAATTGTAAGCCACCATTTGCTAATTGCATACAGCCAGTTGTGTACTGATTGCAGTTCTCACTGTGATTTCAGGTCAGTGCTATAAAAGGGTATGTGGGATAGGCGTTGCCCTTTCAGATTGTAAGGGCGGGGACCATGGTGGTATGCTGTGGACAGTGTTCTGTGATTGTAAAGGTTAGTATCTCTCGCATGATTCAGGCTGTGTTGTAGATTCACATTTCTCCATTCCTCTCTCATGTTCCCTGTAGTAAGTGTGTATGTGTATGCACAATGACTCCTACAACTATATATAGATATATATGTGTATATATATATATATATATATATATATATATATATATATATATATATATATATACATATACATTTATATATGTACTTTAACTGACATTATTATCTACAAGCTACCAACTAGCATGGCTGTTTGTGTTCACACAGTACTATTGTGGGAATCCAGTAGTTTTGACAGTAATTCTACATGACAGTCTTTGGGTACTACACATCCTATATTCCCCTTACATTCATTCCTACTATTACATGTTATATTTATTTTAGCACAATGTTCTTGTGTAAGAGTCATGGCTTAGTGGTAGGTCATACAGACTAGTGTTTCCAAGGTCCTGGGTTAGGGACTGACAGTGGGATTTTATTTTGCTTTTGAACTGAGTACAGGACCTGTCAATCAAAGTGACTAAGGCACTTTTAAGCAGTTGTAACCAGGTTAGCGCTGGTTTGCGCGGAGCTCACGCATGCACACTGGCGGTTAGCTCCGCGCACACAAGCGCACACCCGCTTACAACCGCTTAACAGTGCTTACTCTGGCACACACCCGCGCTATTTTCTTTGAAAGAAAAGAAAATGGGGAGACAGGAAAGTGGTGAAAAAGGGATCAGAAAGAGGGTAACACAGTAGGGAAACAAGCTTGGGATTTGCAGGAGGGATGTAGGTAAGGCCCATAGCTGCCCATTTCTTCATCAGCAACAGCTGTGCATATGTATGTAATTTGGTGTGACATTTGAAACCTTCCACCCCTGAGAGAGGTGTCAGGACAACAATAATACTTGCTGTACAGCCAATTGTAATTGATACATTCCATGTCCAGCAGACATGTGTGCAGAATGGGCAGCTATGTATGGGGCGTAATTTTTTTGTGGGTACAGAGTGCCCTTTTTTTTTTTTCAGGTGATAGTGGTATGTCAGGTGAAGGAAGTCAGTACAGCTGGGGAGGTAGGTTGGGTAGGTAAACAGACAAGGCAAACAAGACACATACAGGGGTGGTGTATGACACGTGTGGGGGGGTTACACAATTGACGGGGACGGAGGTTTGGATATCCAGAGCCCATGAGCCCACAGATAGCAACAGTGGAACTGATATCCCCACCCATAGGCAGTTGCCACTGTTCCTTCACTGCCCAGGACGGGGCTGTGCTGGGGGCTGTGTAGGCTGGGCAACAGGCATGCCCGTTATTTGTGCCACCTGTGCCTCAAGCTGGCGTAGGGGCTCGAGAACAGAGTCCCGAATCTCCCTACGCACCACAGTCCGGACGCTATGGAGGGTGAGTGGTAGTTCTCCTCCGGCCACACTTGCAGAGGGGGGGCGAGCCCCATCCCCTGCAGCGCTTCCACCCGCAGGTGGCACAGGGCCACCGGAGGAGGGTCCGGACTCGGCACTAGTGCCAGGTGCACTCGCCGGCTGAGGTGGGAGATGTGGGTCCGCTGGAACCCGCCTTCCATGTCGTCCTATGTTTTGCATTATGTCATGACAGTTTGGGTTAGTGACATATAATACCATTCACAATTAGTTGTAACAGCATGCATTAGTATTCCCATTAACCAAACACCCAGATATTCACACCATTGAACAGCGTGCATAACACATGCATAATTTGAACAGAAATACACAGTCCAACAACATGCAGGGTCAATTGATGGCAACAGGCCATCAGGTTTGGATGTATGAACAGGGCAGATGCATCAACGGACATGCAAATATATATGACCCAACAGGACAAACGTCCAGGGGTGTTAATTGTGATTGCACATTCCATTTTCACGTGGAATGGGTTATATGTGGTTATAGGGTGGGGTGAAGAAAATAATATTAACACCTTCAAATACCAATACATATGCTGTACATTTCTAATAGCTACAGATATATACACACTACTGTTCTAACTGCCGTTTCCTATATGATAACTATTTCAACTTGATGATAGGACTGTTACTGCAACATAAATATACATTTTATTGTTCTTCATACACATTCATATCTAGCTTTGTTCAGCTACATCATCCTGCTACATTTGCTTTATATAGCTGTAGACAAGTGTGGATGTTTGGTATATCAGACAATCATCCTATCTGCATATCGCAGACTGAGAGCAACATATCCAGATTCTGGGATACACATTCCAGATGCAGCAACACTTTGAACAGATTTTGCTGTTTGGTTTTGATTCTCACATGCATTTCATTCTGTCTTGACTGCAGCATACTTTATTCAGGGGTTATTACTACTGTATTGCTGGATTCATGACACTTTCTCACACTCTCTCACTTGCTTTCATTTTACTTTTCAGGATGGTACTTACTTCTAGGCTTTATTGACATGTTTTACCTGTAGTTATTACAATCCTTTCCTGCAGTCTCACTTCTGTCATGTTTCAGTATTTCAACACGGATATATTTCACACATGTGATTTCATCATCTTCTGCAGCTATACTTTTCAGCCTGCTGCAGGTTGTGTACTATTTTCTTACAGGTGGGGCATTTTTATTTCAGAATTTATGTCAGACAGTTTCATTTTTCGGTTTAACTTACAGGCTGAAACACACTTTTGTAATCAAGCAATACTTGCAGACACTTTCACACTGTTACTTGCACATTTTATTCCTTAGTGACTACACTGCACTCTTTTGCTGACTGTCATACTTTTATATTTCTTTACAGTTACTGGTAGTGGATTACTGACCTGCCTGGTGGCGCAACCGCACCAGCCTATTGCCATAGGCTCTGCAGTTCGCAGAACGGACACCTGCAGCTGTAATATAAATGAAGTAATATTGGAATACACATCTCCATAATATCAGCTAGTTTAATTTCTTACATACATAATTAAATGTAACTTACTCAGTAGTGGGGCATTGGGTGTTTGCCGGGCCTCCTGGATCCAAAGGTTCAGTTGGTCCTGCTTGCGTCTCTTCAGGTCCACATGGTGGTGACGGACCTGCTCACCAGTCCTTGGAATCCCTGTGGCACTGGTGAGATCATGAGCCAACTGATCCCACACCTCAGCCCTGTATGCTCCCCAGAGGACCTGGCCCTGCATGAGTTGGGCCTCATGATTGTGGACTAGGAGCCAGACCATGTACCTGGACTCCTCAATGCCCCACCTCTGTGCTCGAAAGCAACTACCCTCTCCTACTCCTGTCATTCTGCCTGCAGTTCAGTTCTACAATCGTTTATGCTGTGTATTCCTGCATATGGGGCTTATATAGTCCGTTTTTCCCGCCCATATCTGTGATTGGCCATTTTGGAATTGTATCAACTTCAGTAAACCTGCATTGTCATGCTCCAGTTTGTATTCATTCCTATGTATTAGCTATTATTGCATCTCTAGTTACTGCTGTCATGCCTTAGTGGTTTGGTACCTTGACTATGGTGTATAGTATCCTGGGTTCGAACCTGGCCACTGTTTTTTATTTTTCATGACTGTCTAGACATGCTGAGGGGTGTGTCTGTGTAAAGGCAGTTTTGATACGGCTTGCTCAACGTTGCCCGTCGGTTACCTTGTTTGCACAGTGCGCAGCTTCACGCAAATGGGGTACACTGGTTTAAGCCTCATTTGGCTATCAGCACGCATATTATGCTCAGCTCAGTTAGGGGCACATAGATTTAGCATGTTAAACCATTGCTCAGCTACAGGCACTCATTTTGCACCAGTTAAACCACTGCTCATCTACGGGCAGATGCACTCACCCTGTTAAAATGTAGCTCAGCTATGGGCACATCTGGCATTTTTTATTCTTTTGTTACCTCACATTTCTTCAATATAAATGGGCTATTTCATTACATTTTACATAAAATGTGGTTTTATGTGTACATATTTGTCAGGGACTTGCTTCATGCTTATTTTGCTAAAAATAAAAATTGATGTTGTGGGGGCTCGAACCATGAATGCCTGCTCTTCAGCCAACATCTCTACCGCTATTCTACGCTATTGCTTCCTGGCTTATTTTGTATATTTAGTTCTTATATGCTTTCCCGCTGACTGCTAACTGTAGCTGTGCTACGGGCACACCTGCGCAAATGAGCGATATATAACATGTTTATTTATATGTTTTCTGTTCATAGTCTGTGGGGGCATGTGTTGTGTTCTGTTTATTCACATTTCTGTGGACTCTGTCGTGGGTGTTTACTTTGGGCACTTTTCCTCTTCTGGGGGCGTGCCTGCTTACAGGGCTCGGCCTACGGACACGCCCCCTACTGTCTTACACGGACTGTGTTAGCCTTAGGTGTGATTCAGCATGCTCTCATGAATATGCAAAGCATGCTGACATCACTCCGTTTAACTGCAGCCTCCGTGTATGAGTTATAACTCTTACACTGAGGCTTCGTGAATCCTGCCCAGTATCTTTGAATGAGATTAATATCGCATATAGGCATATAAACATGTACTTGGAAGATTATTACTTGGAAGACAGGATTAGCAAAGGCATGTATAATTTTATGAAGGTGGAGTTTCCTACATTAGCCACCATTGTAGGGATCCCTAAGATGCACAAAAATATCAGCAATCCCCCATTTCGACCTATAATATCAGGTAGTAAGTTAAAGACATATCCTATAGGTGTTATGATTGATAGTAGGTTAAAATGCATTTATCAGAATGTCCCACATATTACAAAAGATTCATGGGACGTTTTAAGTAGTTTAACACCTTCTATATTGAAAAGGGAACTTATGTACATTACTATTGATGTCGTAGATTTATTTTCCTGCATTCCCAAACAAGAAGGACTTGAGGCCTTTTGTAACAGTATCAGAAAGTATGGTGATATGGAATGAGATAGCGTTAGCCTAATACTAGAATGTATGTCTATAGTACTAGACCATAATTATATATACTTTGAAGGTGAACACTTCAGGCAGACCAAAGGAGTAGCGATGGGAGCAGCGTGTGCTCCCATCTTTGCTAATTTGGTTATGCTGGATTGGGAGGACACACACATGTTTAGAAGTGAATTTATGGTAGTATTAGATACTACACATAGTTTTTGGATGACATCTTTATCTTATGGGATGATACAATAGATAAATTTACACAATTTATTAACTACATGAACAGCACTAGTAAGTACTTAAAATTGACATATACCTATGATACTAATAGTAGAGCTTATTTAGATACTTTGGTCAGTCATACTGCTACTGGGTTTAAGTCACGTATTTATAGGAAAAAAACATTTAGTAATGCCTATTTAGAATATTCAAGCCAGGAGGCCAAGTGAAGAACATTAAGAGGGCAATTGATACGAGCTGCAAAAATGATGTCACACTACGATGACATGGTGCAGGAAATTAAATATATAGGACAAATGTTTAGAGAAAAGGGATATCCCAGTGGGTTAAGTCAGGACATAACAAGATATGTCATAAGTGAATGGGGTAAGAAATGCAAACCTCTTTTGGGTCCAGGGCTGTCACAAAACATGATTACACAAAATAGAGATGTGTCCTATAACCGCGCCTGCATATTGGAATATGGCCCTTATACTAACCTAGTTAAAAAGGTTATATTACATAACTGGAATATTCTGACAGCAGACAACAACATTACCCAAGTGGTTGGACAAGCACCAATTTTTGTACACAAAACTGGACGAAATTTAAAGTGCAGTTTAGAAAATAGGGGTTCAAATCACTACTTTAATAACAAGAAAGGTCATACCAAAAATGTGGAACATGTAGACAATGCCATGTAATATTGGAGGATGACAATATAGTGTTGGGAAATTTTAACAACACCATGGTCACATTCAAAATAGGGAATTGCAATACCAAATATGTAATATATTTAGCCAAGTGCACAGAATGTTCAGGGTACTATTTAGGGAAGACAGAAAGATGTCTTAAAAATAGAATTTATGATAATTTGTATAAGATTAGAACTAAAGATACAAATAATGCCCTATATCGACATATAGAGAAGCGTGGGATTAACCATAATTTTAAATTTGGAATTCTGGAGCAGGTAAAGATAAACCCTAGAGGTGGCAATATAAAAGGTATATTGGGACAAAAAGAAACCAAGTGGCAATTACTGCTTGATGCCATGAACACCCACAGGTTTAAATGACAACATTCCCATTAAACCCATACTTGAGGCAAAGATATGAGGTTTAGTTATTAACTGTGCAGTATTTAGCACATTTTATTCCTACCAAGCACATTTTAATATTTATTAGAATGTATTTAATATATGTCAGTTGTTACTAATGTCATTGTCTTGTTCATCATATAGTAGTACACTTTGCATCAATAGTAAATGGACTGTATACATCTTTAATTATGAAGAGATTTAATTAGCCCAATGGCGCCAACAAATGATATTTAACTAATTAAAGTTCAGTACTGCATGTTCTGAAGAAGTCCACAGTGGGAGTGGATGAAAGCGTTTAACTTGCAGCATTACAATATATAGCACACAGGTGTTTTATTATTACAATTTTATTGTTGCTAGTGTTTTTAATAATAAATCTTGTATTTACATGAATTGCCCGAGTTCATTCCTTGAAACTCAGACTATACTACATTTGCCGGCGATTCAAGTATTCTAAGTTGTTGTTGGAGAAACTTTATACTTTGGTTGTTACATTTCTTGAACTAGCCTGGTTCTCTGTCTTCTCAACAGAATAATTATGAGAATCATCTATCCAGTTGCTGCAAGGCCTAGAAACCACAGGAACTGGGGAATTTGGGGTTGGGAGGGTGGCATAATAGTTAAGGTGTTTGCCTTACAAACACAAGGTGCAGGGTTTGAGTCTCACAAGGGAAAAATTGGCTAAGCTTAAAATGGCTCGAAAGGGCAGTTAGCTTAGTACTAACCTATGAACTGTAGTGCACATCTTTACTCTTCTGCACCATAAACAAAGAAAAACAGCCAGAACTAAAAAAAATAGCTTAAATGGCAACTGAAATGATAAAAATGCTAAAATTAGATAATAACTGCTAAAAATAATTTACAATTGATGATAAGCAAATAAAAACCCTCAAAGCACTTTTCAATTTGTTACAAGACCTGGAACACAGGATTAGTTTGGACGGCCTAGAAACAAAAAGAAGATAGATTTAAAATGTGCCAAGCATTAAACATCTCTTAGAACTCAGCAGCTAATAACAATTACACTTATAAACTACCTCCAAACAATGAAACTGTTGGACTTACCTGGATCTTTCTTTACTCACAAGAAAGAAGGCAGCTAGAACACATAATAGGAAAAATACAGGTGACCAGTAACTGGAATTTCAAATTTATTTATTTGTCTTTGTTTACCAGGAAGGAGATGACGAGAGAGAAAAGCTCCATTTGCTCACATTGCATTATACTAAGTTCCAGTCAAATACAGAGTAGTTACATTTCTACTTACATTTATACGGAAACAGTAGTTACAGTTAAAAAAACTCTAAGATTTTACAGAGATAGATGTTACTAAAGTGAAAGAGCATGTGCAACTTGGTGGCTAGCACAGGCTGCAGTTATGTATAAACATTGTTTTGTCATTTCAGTGAGAGGTTGAGAGTTTTCTATTTAAGGGGAGTACTTGGAGAGTATTGTATGGTGAACACAAAGTCTCAACATTGTGATGAGCATGCGTAGGACCAGGATTGGTTTTAAGATGTTGCTTAAGCAATGGTTTAAAACTATTGAGTTTGTCAGAGAGTTTTATTTGTGTAGGGATACTATTCCAGAGTTTAGCAATGCATTGGGAGTAGAATAAGTCTCCTGCAACGTTATTTGACATATTTGTAAGTAGGGCAGTAATAAGTTTTGTAGTGCAGGGCATTTTTCTGGATGATGAACGAGTGTGTGTGCTGTAGTTAGCTGTGAATATGTTAGGTAGTTGTGCAACTCAAGCCAGTTTAATTGATTAGAGCTATGACAATAATGGAGCCTATGAGGGAGATTGGTGGGAAATTTAACTATTTTATTGTAGCAGAAGTCAAGTTTCTTTCTTTGAGTATTATTCATGTTTGTTAGGATCAGAGCAGCATATAAGTGAGTCCACAGTAAAAAAGGTGATGGCTAGAATTTTTCTTGCAGTATCTGTAAGAAATTCATTGATTTTATAAAGGGAGCCCAGTTTCTGGTGTGTAGATTTAATGGTGTGCAGTATATGCTGGTCATATTTGAGACTGTCATCTATTATAATGCCTAGAAGTTTACTGTGAGTTATAGTTTCAATGACAGAATTATTTGCTGACCTTATGGAAAAGGATTGCTTTTGATTTTGACAACATTTGGAGATAAAAAAGCATTAACTTAGTTTTCTTGGGGTTGAGTAGGAGGTTTGATTCTTTGAGCCAGGTTTCTACAGAGGAGAAAGATTTTTGGGTAATGTCTTGGTGATTATTTATTGTTGAGGCCACACTTATTAATGTTAAGTCAACTGTAGACTGAACTATACTAGCATAGTGAGTGGAGGAGTGGAGGTCATTAATAAATATATTAAATAGAAGAGGACCCAGGATACAGCCCTGAGGGGCACCTGTAGTAACTAGTTGAAAAGATGAGTAGATTTGTTGCCATTTAACTGCTTGTTGCCTTCCAGATGGTAACTAAGGAACCACATCAAGGAGTACTGTGAAAGTCCTATTGAGCAGTGTCAAATGGGCAGTTGCTGGTGCAAGACAGTATCTAAGAATATGGTGGACACAAACAGACCACTGATTCTATGTTGGTTTATTATCTTGTAAAAATGTAGTAGGGCAGTAGTGGTGCTGTGCTAGGCCTAAAGGCATGTTGTGTTTCTGAGAGTGCATTACTTAATTTTAGGAATTGCATCAGCTGCATATGGATGCATTTCTGTAATACTTTGGAGAGGGGGAGAGATGTTCGCTATTAGTCTGTAGTTATTAAACTCTGTAGATGTGCCACCTTTGTACAGTGGTATGATGTAGGATTTTTTCCACAGTGATGGGACTTATCCTTCTGCTATGGACCTATTAATTAATATGGACACAGGGAAGGCTATGACTTCTGAGGCCATTTATCTCCTCAAGTTTTTCAATTTTAGCATGCAATGAATTGAGCACATGTCATTCAATCCTGGGGTGATATATGCGTTCAAGCGGATTTGCCACAGTAATTCTAACTGTTCAAGAATTACTGTTAGGGGTCCACCCCTTGAGTCAGTGTAAACTTGTTGTATTACCCAGAATTTAAAAGTGTGGTTAGGGTTTGCTTTTACATGTCAAGCTACTGCACTCACTGTTTTGTTTTTTTAAATGTTGTACGTGTGTTCGCAAATCCTATCTTTTAGTTTACATACTGTCTTTCCTACATAGAAGGAAGGACATAGTTGGCATAAAGCAAGATAAACTACCATTTTGGATTGGCAATTTTATCTATTACTGCATTTCAAAACTTTGCCATTAATTTCTACACTTTGTCCTTCCTGTATGTATTTGCAGTATGGACAGCTAAGACATTTAAACATTCTTCCCTTTCCTGATTATAATTTAGGGGCTTGTACTTAGTTTGCTATAATTTCCCTGTTATCCAATAATAAATATCGATTTTTGTTTAGCATGTTTCTGACACTATTGCTTCAGGGCTAAAGGTTATGGCAAGTCCAGTTTTGAAATTAATGCTAGCTGTGTTTTATGCATCAATATTTTGGGTTGCTTCTCTGGTTAACCAGCAAAAAAGCACCTCGAGTCCAGTTGGAATGACACGAACAGCTTTAATGTAAGACCCAACACAAGAATAACGTTTACAATGTGGAATCATGTTTTCGTCATCAACTTCATCAGATAAAATGAAATCTCAGCCTTCACATTTTATACTTTAAGTAATTAAAACCAATTAAAAACATAACCAATGAAACTAGAGTTGCAATTAAATAATTAAACACATTTAAACACTGCCCTGTAGTGTCACTTCATTCACAACTATTAGAATACAATAAATAACCATATAAAAATATACAATTCAAAAATACAATACAAGACAATAAAAAATGTATGTATATGTATAAAAATTCAATTATTGATAGATGTATAAACCATCAGCTAAAAAGCATTTAAAATGTTTAAAATGTACTTTTGGTTCCCTCTGGTGACAGATATACAAAATTATACAAAATATTTTAAAATCAAAAATATCTTGTTCTAAAGCACAAGTAACAAATAAACCCGTAAGTGTATATTGTTTATGTGAATATAAAATAAAAAATTCTTTCAGTTGTTAAAATATAAACTTGTGTAGTAGAAGCTCACAGTTTAGCTGATCTTAGTTTGAGTACTGGTGCTAGTGAAATCATATCGAGTCCTGGAGATTTACTAGCATCTAAGACAAACTGCCAATACAATTCTCTATACTCTACAAGTGTTTCCCACATACCACCCCTAGGGTCTATTGCTACTACTTCTAATATAAAAAAACTGAAATTCTGCTTGTTTACGTACCACACTATGTTTGTATAATGCATTATTTTCACATTTGGTCCTGATGTCATAAAGGTGTTCATATATTCTTTGCTTTAGTTTCCTTTCACTTTTTCCAACATAGAAAGATTCACATTCTTTACATACAGCCAAATAAATAATACCCTTCGTATTACAGTTAGCATAGGTGTTTAACACTAATTTCCTTTTCCTTACTTGCAAATATATAAATTCTCCTGTTTTAAGGTGGGAACAGTAGTTACAGCTTCCACACTTGAATAAACCTTTCCTCTTTTTTGTACCTTTTTCTAAGTTGTACGTACTTGAACCCCTTTCTAATAAGTTATTGATGTTGTTTCCTTTACGATACGTATACTTCAGGTCATTATCAAAAATATATTTTAAATCAGATAACTTCGCAAAATTTTTCCATTCCTTATCAATAATTCTCCTGACCAGTCCTGACTGACCATCATAAGTAGTTACAATTCCTGAACAATAGTTTCCATTTGATTTTTCTTCATATTTATTTTCATTGGACATTTGTGGTTTCCCTAATATTGGAGCAAATTTACACATTCTTTCCTCAGTTACCTCCTTACATATCTGGTCAAACAGGTAACTTGGGTAACCTCTGTTCAAAAACAACCCTTTCAATACTTCACACTCACAATAAAAAGTTTCATCATCTGAGGTCATCCTACTTAAACGCACTAGTTGACTTTTCACCACCCCTTTCTTTTGGTGAGGTGGATGTGAACTAGTGTAATGTAAATAGGAGTTCGAAAAAGTCTCCTTTCTATATATCTTGGACATAAAACCTTCCTTATTCTTCCTTATGTTCACATCCAAATAATTTAACTCGTAATAATCAAATTTGTGTGTGAAATGTAAAAAATCAGTTGTACCATTAATATATTCAACAAATGACTCAAAATTATCCTTGTGCCCTTCCCATATAAAGCATAGGTCATCTAAAAATCTTCCATAAAATGTCCAATAACTATTGTAAGGGGAATTTAAAATATATTTGTTTTCCCAGTAGGCCATAATAATGTTAGCATATGTGGGAGCACAATGTGCCCCCATAGCCACACCTCTGGACTGTTTAAAATATTCGCCTTCAAAAAAATGTAGTTGTTCTTTAATAAAACTTCCATCAGAACCAAAACTGTTCTAAATTTGTTATAAGTTATCTCATTGTAACCCACCAGCATTTCTTCAATCCATTCCAAGCCAACATCATGCGGTATACTAGTAAATAAATCTACCACATCTAGAGTACCAAATGTCACCCTTTCATAGATTCATAGATTCATAGATTCATAGATTAGTACTAGGCTAACTGCCCTTGTGAGCCACTGTAAGCCTAGCCAGTTATCCTTTGTGAGACTCAAACCCTGCACCTTGTGTTTGTAAGGCAAACACCTTAACCATTAGGCCACCCTCCCAACCCCCTACCTTTCAGTAAATAAGGTGTGATCCAAGTTTCTCAAAAAGTCCCAGGAGTCTTTTAGTATATTACCATTATTCAAAACTAGCCCCTTTACTTTCAAATCCACATATTTTGCTAAAGGTGCAGTCATGGAACCATCAGCTGAAACTATAGCTCTTAGAGGTGGATCATATACATCCTTGTGCACCTTTGGAATACCAAAAATAGAGGGCACTTTAGGTTTCTCCACATGTAAATATCTATATGTTTCCATATCTATTAGTCCTTCTATTAATAAATCATTCAATAACACCTGTATTTTTGTATACACTATATTGATTGTGTTAATAGAAGTTCTTGTATATTTGTCAGAATTATTTAAAATTTCCATCATTTTTCCTTCATACAAGATATAATCCATAAGTACTACCCCCAACCTTTATCTGGTTTCATAACCCTTAAGTTTCTGTTGTTTCTCATGTCCGTAAGTATTTCTTGTTCTGCCAGAGTTAGGTTGGGGTGCACGTAATGTTGTCTCAAAGAGGTTCTTAGTTCACTTTCTACTGCTAATTCAAAGTTTCTCAATTGAGGATGCAAAGGTGGATTAAATGTGCTTCTACACACTAAGCTGTCTTCTTTAATGTTAATTTTCTTACCATTGAAAAACAACTCCAAATTTTTCTTTCTAATGAATAGTTTAACATCTACCAATAATTTCAAAATATTGGTTCTCTGCCTAGGTATAAAACCAAAACCTTTAGAAAATAATTCAAAAAAGGTTTTGGTTACATAAATGCTAGAATAATTAAAAATGTTGAAATCTTTGTATGTCCATTTGAAACCTTCTTGTAATATACTATCTACTGGTTCGATACTGGTTGTTTGCTCCCCTGAGGCCTCCCTTCCCTGCCCTTGTAGTTTTTTGAATTGTAGTCAACAGGTTCCTTAAACATTAATCTTTCAGACCTTCTTAAGGGAGGGAATTCAGAGATATCTAGAATGATTTCATTATGAAAAGAATCCTCATTTCCCCTAGGTTCATGAGTTTCTTTATCCTGATATCGAGTACCTCTCTTGCCCCAACATTTTGGTTTAGGGTAGTGCGTCTTAGTTTTATATTCTTTTATATCCCTCTCAATCTTACCAACCTTCCTATTCTGCACTTCCACACATTTAACTTCTAAATTCTTTAGTAATTTGTAATATTTACTTTTTTCTTCTTCAACCATAAATAATAAATCACTTATTATACCTTTGTTAATACGCTCAATGTTTGTATATAATTTTTCTATCTCGACTTCATTGTTTTTAATTATAGCTCTCATTATTGCAAAACCACATTTATCAAACCCAATCAGTAAGTCGTGATGAAAATCAGTACCCTCTGACACATTATTAGGGTATTTACACACTCTAAGGCCTTTTGGCACAATATTCAAATGTAAACAGTGCTTCAAGTATGAATTATCCATATCAAGCATCTTATATTTGTACAAAAAAATAATCTAAGTAATTAAGCATATTGAAATAATTTCCATTGTTACTAGAATTTGAGAGCTTTCTTTCAAATTCAAATTTAGCATTTAAAATGTCCGTAAGCTGTCTCTTAGTACCTGGAAGACTGGTATTGTTGTCCGGTCCTATCCGTGAGCCAGTTCTGTTGATAATGGCTCTCAAACCCACAGAAGGGTGCCTCTCACTGTCACTGTTCAAGGTAATATGTGGGAAGCCATCTAGACTCCCATTGCCAGCATTGTTTAGTCCCAAATCATCCCGAATGTCTCGTTCATTAATTGCGGCCGTTCCTTCATTCAATGTAGAATGCCTATCCGCTTCCTGGTTTCCCAGTAGAGGTAGTGATGATAACAGCGAAGCCATCGATTAGCTGACGGGTGTCAGTAGTCCCACAAGCTGTGTCAACTGCCCAATAAGCTTCCAAAGCTCTCCAATCTCGGATCCCTTATTGCCACTGTCCGAAGTCATCACCAGCTGAGAATCCATCCGAAAAAAATAACCAAAACCAGAAAAACCGGATGGTGCCAAAATAAACTAATAAACCAGCAAAAAAGCACCTTGAGTCCAGTTGGAATGACATGAACAGCTTTAATGTAAGACCCAACACAAGAATAACGTTTACAATGTGGAATCACGTTTTCATCATCAACTTCATCAGATAAAATGAAATATCAGCCTTCACATTTTATACTTTAAGTAATTAAAACCAATTAAAAACATAATCAATGAAACTAGAGTTGCAATTAAATAATTAAAAACATTTAAACACTGCCCTGTAGTGTCACTTCATTCACAACTATTAGAATACATTAAATAACCATATAAAAATATACAATTCTCTGGTTACTAAATTATCTTGTGTTTGTTCACCCCCATATAGGTTTATAAAACCCAGTGGATCATTTGTTTGTAACTTCCTCTATTAACTCATTCAATAAAGTTGTAGGATAGGCTCTCATTTGAAACATGTGCTTTAGATTAATACACTCATGTTCTAAAGGTTATTCAGGTAAATGAAGGCTAAGAGAACTGAATCTTGCATGACAGGAAGTAGATCATTAACAGCCCATAACCTTAACCCTCTGTGCAAACTGAAAAAATTGAGTGATCACAGGACTTATATACTAAGTTCAAAAGTGCTGTATGTACTGGCGCATTCCTTCTTCACTGAAGTACAGTGATCCTGGAGTTAGTATACATAAGTAACCGGGGTGTGTTACTACAGTGATCCTGGAGTTAGTATACATAAGTAACCGGGGTGTGTTACTACAGTGATCCTGGAGTTAGTATACATAAGTAACCGAGGTGTGTTACTACAGTGATCCTGGAGTTAGTATACATAAGTAACCGGGGTGTGTTACTACAGTGATCCTGGAGTTAGTATACATAAGTAACCAGAGTATGTTACTACAGTGATCCTGGAGTTAGTATACATAAGTAACTGGGGTGTGTAACTACAGTGATCCTGGAGTTACTATACATAAGTAACCGGGGTGTGTTACTACAGTGATCCTGGAGTTAGTATACATAAGTAATCGGGGTGTGTTACTACAGTGATCCTGGAGTTAGTATACCTAAGTAACCAGGGTGTGTTACTACAGTGATCCTGGAGTTAGTATGCATAAGTAACTGGGGTGAGTAACTACAGTGATCCTGGAGTTAGTATACATAAGTAACTGGGGTGTGTTACTACAGTGATCGTGGAGTTTGTATACATAAGTAATCGGGGTGTGTTGCTACAGTGATCCTGGAGTTAGTATACCTAAGTAACCAGGGTGTGTTACTACAGTGATCCTGGAGTTAGTATACATAAGTAACTGGGGTGTGTTACTACAGTGATCCTGGAGTTAGTATACATAAGTAACCAGGGTGTGTTACTACAGTGATCCTGGAGTTAGTATACATAAGTAGCCAGGGTGTGTTACTACAGTGATCCTGGAGTTAGTATACTTAAGTAACCGGGGTCTGTTACTACAGTGATCCTGGAGTTAGTATACATAAGTAACCGGGGTGTGTAACTACAGTGATCATGGAGTTAGTATACATAAGCAGCCAGGGTGTGTTACTACAGTGATCCTGGAGTTAGTACACATAAGTAATCGGGGTGTGTTACTACAGTGATCCTGGAGTTAGTATACATAAGTAACCAGGGTGTGTTACTACAGTGATCCTGGAGTTAGTATACATAAGTAATCGGGGTGTGTTACTACAGTGATCCTGGAGTTAGTATACATAAGTAGCCAGGGTGTGTTACTCCAGTGATCATGGAGTTAGTATACATAAGTAACCAGGGTCTGTTACTACAGTGATCCTGGAGTTAGTATACATAAGTAACCGGGGTGTGTAACTACAGTGATCCTGGAGTTAGTATACATAAGTAGCCAGGGTGTGTTACTACAGTGATCCTGGAGTTAGTATACATAAGTAACCAGGGAGTGTTACTACAGTGATCCTGGAGTTAGTATACATAAGTAGCCAGGGTGTGTTACTACAGTGATCCTGGAGTTAGTATACTTAAGTAACCGGGGTCTGTTACTACAGTGATCCTGGAGTTAGTATACATAAGTAACCGGGGTGTGTAACTACAGCGATCATGGAGTTAGTATACATAAGCAGCCAGGGTGTGTTACTACAGTGATCCTGGAGTTAGTACATATAAGTAACCGGGGTGTGTTACTACAGTGATCCTGGAGTTAGTATACAAAAGTAACCAGGGTGTGTAACTACAGTGATCCTGGACTTAGTATACAGAAGTAGCCAGGGTATGTTACTACAGTGATCCTGGAGTTAGTATACATAAGTAATCCTGGTGTGTTACTACAGTGATCCTGGAGTTAGTATACCTAAGTAACCAGGGTGTGTTACTACAGTGATCCTGGAGTTAGTATACATAAGTAGCCAGGGTGTGTTACTACAGTGATCCTGGAGTTAGTATGCATAAGTAACCGGGGTGTGTAACTACAGCGATCATGGAGTTAGTATACATAAGCAGCCAGGGTGTGTTACTACAGTGATCCTGGAGTTAGTACATATAAGTAACCAGGGTGTGTTACTACAGTGATCCTGGAGTTAGTATACAAAAGTAACCAGGGTGTGTAACTACAGTGATCCTGGACTTAGTATACATAAGTAGCCAGGGTATGTTACTACAGTGATCCTGGAGTTAGTATACATAAGTAATCCTGGTGTGTTACTACAGTGATCCTGGAGTTAGTATACCTAAGTAACCAGGGTGTGTTACTACAGTGATCCTGGAGTTAGTATACATATGTAGCCAGGGTGTGTTACTACAGTGATCCTGGAGTTAGTATGCATAAGTAACCGGGGTGTGTAACTACAGTGATCCTGGAGTTAGTATACATAAGTAACCAGGGTGTGTTACTACAGTGATCCTGGAGTTAGTATACATAAGTAGCCAGAGTGTATTACTACAGTGATCCTGAAGTTAGTATACAAAAGTAGCCAGGGTGTGTTACTACAGTGATCCTGGAGTTAGTATACATAAGTAACTGGGGTGTGTTACTACAGTGATCCTGGAGTTAGTATATATAAGTAACCGGGGTGTGTTACTACAGTGATCCTGGAGTTAGTATATATAAGTAATCCTGGTGTGTTACTACAGTGATCCTGGAGTTAGTATACCTAAGTAACCAGGGTGTGTTACTACAGTGATCCTGGAGTTAGTATACATAAGTAGCCAGGGTATGTTACTACAGTGATCCTGGAGTTAGTATACATAAGTAACCGGGGTGTGTAACTACAGTGATCCTGGAGTTAGTATACATAAGTAACCAGGGTGTGTTACTACAGTGATCCTGGAGTTAGTATACATAAGTAGCCAGGGTGTATTACTACAGTGATCCTGGAGTTAGTATACAAAAGTAGCCAGGGTGTGTTATTACAGTTATCCTGGAGCTAGTATACATAAGTAGCCATGGTGCATTACTATAGTGATCCTGGAGTTAGTATACATAAGTAACCGGGGTGTGTTACTACAGTGATCCTGGAGTTAGTATACATAAGTAGCCAGGGTGCATTACTACAGTGATCCTGGAGTTAGTATACATAAGTAAATGGGGTGTGTTACTACAGTGATCCTGGAGTCAATATACATAAGTAGCTGGGGTGTGTTACTACAGTGATCCTGGACTTAGTATACATAAGTAGCCAGGGTGGGTTACTACAGTGATCCTGGAGTTAGTATACATAAGTAGCCAGGGTGTGTTACTACAGTGATCCTGGAGTTAGTATACATAAGTAACCGGGGTGCGTTACTACAGTTATCCTGGAGGTAGTATACGTAAGTAGCCAAGGTGTGTTACTACAGTGATTCTGGAATTAGTATACATAAGTAGCCAGGGTGCGTTACTACAGTGATCCTGGAGTTAGTATACATAAGTAACCAGGGTGTGTTACTACAGTGATCCTGAAGTTAGCATACATAAGTAGCCAGGTTGTATAACTACAGTGATCCTGGAGTTAGTATACATAAGTAGCCAGGGTGGGTTACTATACTGATCCTGGAGTTAGTATGCATAAGTAACCAGGGTGTGTTACTACAGTGATCCTGGAGTTAGTATACATAAGTAGCTGGGGTGTGTTACTACAGTGATCCTGGAGTTAGTATACATAAGTAGCCAGGGTGTGTTACTACAGTGATCCTAGATTTAATATATATAAGTAGCCAGAGTGTGTTACTACAGTGATCATGGAGTTAGTATACATATGTAGCCAGGGTGTGTTACTACAGTGATCCTGGAGTTACTATACTTAAGTAGCCAGTGTGTGTTCCTTTGGAGAATTCTCTCCCACTCCCATATCCAAGGCACAGTTAGTTTATAAGTACCAGTGATGTAGAGATAGAACCCTCACATCAAGGTAAAGGGGAGCTTCACACCTGCAAAAATGCTTTGTAAGTGTGACATTGGGTTCCATACTTTGATGTTTTGTTCTGAGGATTACATTTACTTTTTTGGAGTTCCATGACAATTAGAAGAGGCTTTTACATTGTGATAGGCTACCCTGTGCCTGACACTAGCGGCATTAGAGTGGAAAATCACATGCTTTGTGGGGGGGTGTGATTACCTGGGCAATAGTGTAACCAGGAGGTGTTGTAGTAATCACTGTCTTTACATTTTCTAACCAGATAACCTTTTATAATGACTATGTTTGGTATCAGAAGAAATTATTTGAAGGTGTAGGAAAGCTGGTTACAGCTTCATATTGGAGGTATAGGATACAATTACTGATATGACAAGATGCATTTTATTTTCCTCTCAATGTAGGAAAAAAAGAATTCTGAAGTAATACATTGACCAATCCAACATTTGTGACCTCTGTCAAAGACTTGAGGAGTACAGATGTGCAACCAGTCATCATATGACATGTACCGCCAATAAGAACTGATCATATGCCTTAACCCTAGATAACATCACATACTTATACATAAACATTGTCCAGTTAACTAACAGTGCACTGGCATGTGCCTAGAATATTCTGTACAATTAAATTGCATTATTTAAAATAAAACATTTAATAACCTTTTGTCTTCAGACACTTCTGTAAAAATTATTCAAACCATCTATTTGTTCAGCTGCTGTTTCAATTGCTCTTCCATATCAGGATGTGGCTCTTGTGCTACTAATAACAACTCAAGTTATTGTTCTGCATTCAATCCGGAATAGTTATGGCTACTCTGAGCTATTAATAACACATGGATGAATTTCTTCATGTAAGACTCCTTTCTTCTCACATTTCTGTTTTACAACTCTTTTTATTTATGAACTTCCTTGGTATACACTGAGTGTCTGTACAGTTGGAACACTGAAATTTTACTCCGGGAAAGGAGGCGGTTGGCCAAAATGGTGAACTTTGCCCTTTTCCCTACTGTAGAGCAATCTCAGAGTTGGTATATTTAGTTAGGAGGGTTGGGGAGTGTGGTAGGGTAAAGCCCCCACTTGGGTAGGTTTGTTTTGCTTCTGTGTGTTTTTGTAGTGGTGGCCAAATGTTTCCTTTCAAGGAGTCGAATTCCAGTGATCTGAGTGTTTGTGAAAGTAAGTTTTCTGTGAAGTCGTCTTGTCCTTTTAACTTTTAGGTAAGTGTAATTTTGATCATGTGACGGGATCCCTGGGACCATGTGTGCTGTTTCTATTGTTTCATAGCTTCCAGATGTTGTTGGTAAACATCTAAGCCTGGTTTTAAAAACTAAAATCATTGATATTGCAGCTAGCTAGACACCCTAAAAGTTATACTCGAGAACATATGAATATCATAATGTCAAAAATAATAGGGACCCAATAGCAGGTGCAGAAATCCATAACTGCTACAGATATCCCAGAAAGTCTAATGACCACATTTTTCATATAATCATTTGGACTATCTGACCCATGTTGATATCTCAGAATTAGAACATACATTATAACAAATACACCTGCTATAAGGTCTGCAACAGCTTAAGAAATAGAAGTAAATTATATCTGGAACAATTTAGGGCACATAAGTCTCTTCCCCCTATATGGCACCATGTAGAGTCTGAGCTGTTGCCTACAGCTCTGTCCATTAGCAAATTTGAGATGGAAACATTCAACATGATTTTTGGAGGAACCCATTAGACTCAACATGCAAACTCCAAACAGGCATTGGCAGGAGGTGAGGATAAAACCTTGTACCTTGTTCATGGGAGGGAAATGCCTTTACCATTATGCCACCTGGTTTCTACTTTTGATTTCTTGTGCCAGCATACAAGATCAAAGTGATCATCTATAACTGTGGACAGTACACAGGTATCAAACTCCTGACACACTGCATGAAAGTTCTGGAGAGGGAGATTGATAAACAGACACACACAGAGTAGTAGAAAGGAAGATGGGAGATGAGCAGTTCAGACTCAGGTCAGAATGCAGCACATCTGACCCAGTGTTTGCAGTGAGACAGATAGGTGAGAAGCTAGAGATAAGGAAAGAGTTCAAATGGGTGTTCCCAGACATGGAGAAAGCATATGACACGGTGTCAAAAAAGCTGATTTTGGCAGTTCTGTGGTGTTTTGAACTCCAAGAAACATGGGTAGAATTTGTAGATGTACAAGGACTCAATGACTCAAGTACGAACATTGTTTGGCCTCACAGTGGGTTCGCAGTAGATGTGGGTGCACATCAGGGTTCAGCTCTGAACCCACTGCTGTTCATACTTTTGATAGATTACATTTACAAACAGGTTGGAGGGGACAGATCTACAGCAAGAACTTCAGCAAAGGATAGGGGAATGGAATGCAAAACTGAAGGCACATGGAAAGAAACTGAGTTCTGATAAGACAGTGATAACGGCAGCAAATTGGAGAAATCAGAAGAAGCTGAGAATCATGATAGAAGGGAAGATAGTGGAACAGGTTTACTGCTTCAATTATCTGGGAGGGCTGGTTGAGGAGACATGAAGTCTGAATGAAGAAGTCAAAGCTAGAATCAGAGGGACTGGAGGCAACTGGCATAGAGTGTCAGGTGTAGTGTATGACAGAAGAATGCCAAAGAAGCTAAAAAGTAAGGTATACAAGACAGTAGTGTGACCAATACTGTAAGGTAGACAAATCTGGGCAGTAAAGGCAGAGCAAATGATGAAGCTAGAGGTGATGGAAAAGAAGTGCCTGAGAAGGGTGGTAGGATGCACAATGTGGGACAGACAAAGAAATGAAGACATAAGAGCAGAAACTAAAGTAGCTCCATTTGCAGAAAAGATCAAAGAGAACAGATTATGGTGGCTTGGGTATGTGCAGAAAAGTAGAAGACAAGGAGATTTGGGAAAGCCAAGAAGAAAGCAAGAGAAAAGGAGGGCATCCAGCAAAGAGGTGGATGTATTGTGTGAGAGAAGATATGCAACATCAGGCATGAGTGCTGACGAAACCAGGAGTGTGGCATTGAGTCAAGAGAGATGGAGGCAGTTAACACAACATCCCGATGGCATGTAGAAAATGGGAAAAAGGGGGGTTGATGATGATGATGATTATAGTACCCAGAACTAGAACAGTACAAGGGAAATGAAAAGCTGGGTAATGACTGCTGTTTCTCATGTTCTTAGCCTCTGTCCAGCTGTCCGTCAGCTGCCTCCAGCTCCTCTCCTCATTCACCTCATCTGCTTGACCTTCCATAGCCTCTCCTAGGCTCAAGCTGACCCACACCCCAGGCTAGTGAGGAGATTGTGGACACTAGTGCAGTATCATTTTATTCCTCAGGACTGTGCCCTAATCCCTAACATTATGTGGCAGTCTTGCCAGCTCCAAAATAGCTACCTTTAGGAGATGCATGCATTTTTCTACATGTGTACAACCTTCTGGCCAGGTGACATACTCAGTACAGCACATGGCGTATGAGCATGCCTCTCGACCTTGTAGCACAAGAAATCTGAGCAAAGCCTAGAATAATGGGGGACAAAGACCCAAAAATAGGGACAGAGTTTAAATAGTGCTCTTATAAACTGAGAAAGTTGCTACAATAACAGGATTTGTGTTAGCATACATTTTCTGAAGGATTTGAAGTTTGAAACTTAAATGTATGTCATTATTTAGTGACTTCATTCCTCAGTGATTTGCCAGCAAACTGCAAATTTTATGAGGAACAGGCTAAAAATATGAGGAAAAGTCTGGACATTCTGCAAAACTCTGGAGAGTTGAGAGGTATGGTCATGAGGCTGTTAATGCCACTATTACAGTGAGCTTAGGCTGCGTCACTCCCCTAGGATAGCCTAACTGGAGTAAGCTGCTCACTGCTCCATCCCTGCCCCTATCCCTTCAGCACCCATGCTGCTAGTTGTACATTGGTCATCTGGGGTGCAGTAAGGGCTTTACCCCCATGTGTGGCAGGGCCAAGTGAGTGATATTTCCCTTATATTTTTTTAGATGCATTCACACAAACCTAATTCATTACCTGATGGTGTACCCCTCTCCTTACAGTAATGGCTTTACCCTATGTGTCACAGTTCCAAGTAAGAGATATTTCCCTTATAATTTTTGAGATACATTTCGCACAAACCTAATCCACTAACTGATGGTGCACCTCTCTCCTGTCCAACAGTTACTAAAAATGCATTTTATAAACATATTTAAAAATTCTAGATGTTCCTTTAATTTTACTGATTTTACTATCATATTTATGGGAGACGTGTTTGCATTTTCAATGAAATATTCACAAAATACCATTTAGCACTGTTGTCTCAAAAGGCTTAGCTTCCCAGTTTGGTTCTTGAGTAGATACCTTCTGTGTAGAATCTGTATCCCCTTCCTGTGTCCACATAGGTTTTTACCATGTACTCCTGTTTCCCCTACATCACAAATCTTGCCACAGAGAAATGTTAATCTACTAAATAGTCTGCAGGTGTGTGTGACATGTGACACAAGTGATCAGCCCATGAGTTTGTGCAATGCCTTAGTATTCACATACTAGATTCGACTTTGTGTGTGTGTGTGTGTGTGTGTGTGTGTGTGTGTGTGTGTGTGTGTGTGTGTGTGTGTGTGTGTGTGTGTGTGTGTTTGCGCGCGCGCGTGTGTGTGTGTGTGTGCATGCCCACATCCTGTGATGGCTTGTTATAGTGTGTGTGTGTGTGTGTGTGTGTGTGTGTGTGTGTGTGTGTGCGTGTGCGTGCCCGCATCCTGTGATGGCTTGTTATAGTGTGTGTGTGTGTGTGTGTGTGTGTGTGTGTGTGTGTGTGTGTGTGTGTGTGTGTGTGTGTGTGTGTGCACACATCCTGTGATGGCTTGTTATTCCATTCAGGATGAGTTTGAAACTCGTCTTCTGAATGATAGGATAGGTCTCCTCACCCACGACCATGCGCTGAACTGAGTCTATTATAAGACAGTGAATGAATGCATGAATGAATACATAAATGAATAATACCAAATGTACAGTTATCAAGGGACAAGATGTGAACTCTTTCTAAGTTTCATTCTCTAAAGTCATGATATTAAAGTGATATTATATAAACTCGTGATCTTCAATTCAGTCAGTAGAGTAGTGGTATTAATGTGATATTTCCATCCTCCATGCTAATGTAATCCCTTATTCAAAACAGCAGAATATCTTAGATGTTTGCAGAAAGTAGATCCATTCCTGATTTTCAATACATTTCAGCATTTCAAAGACAACCTCCTTCAAACCTTGTGCACACTAAACATTTGCTCATGTCCTGAAAACTGATTTATCAGCTACTTTCTATAAAGTATGTAGCTCCCTTGAATAGATCAGTTGCTTCTGGTGTCTGCATGGATGAAGGTTTCATTTTCCCAAGCCATATTTTTTTTGAAAATAACAAGAAAGTAATAAGGTAATACATAGCTAACCCAGCATTAGTGCTTTTTAGACAACATTTCCATTTATTTTCCCTTGTCAGTTACAATGCAAAACTGTCACTGTGTGTCCTGAAAGGTTGTGACAAAATTAAATATAAAGTGTAGACAAAAAACTATTTGAAACAGAAACATCCTTAAAAAATTAGACATAGTGATGAATGTGCTTTCCGTTGATGTACACTAGAAGGCACTACAATTCTGGTTATGTTAAGTAACAAAAAACAGGGGCGGTTCTTTTAGAACAACATTCCTACCTAGTTAAAATGCATTAACATGGAGGTGGAGCCTGAATGGCCAACTGAAAGCACAAACATTTCAGAGCTCCATAAACTGTTGTGTCTTTCGGCTTTTCCCGGTTAGGGGTCGCCACAGCGGAACTCCGGTCTGCTAATGGTTGGTAGTTGATTTTTACATGCCGAGTTACCAGCCCTGACACACAACCTTCAACAAAGGTACGCCCATTCACACATGTCTCCACGCAGAAGACACTCTAGCTGAGAATCGAACCGGACAGTGTCTTACTGTGAGGCGACAACGCTACCGCAGCACCGCTCCATAAACTAATAAAATAAAACAGGAAAATGTTGTTATTTTCAAAAAAAAATCACAATCTTACAGATAAATAACTAAACTATATAAATACATTTTCCTGTCAAGAAACTTGAAGATATACTCAGTCACTAAAAATGAACAACTCAAGGAATTCTCAAATTGATGCAGCCTTAAAGAAAGAGCTACAACTGATGACAACTACCTTACAGGAACTGTCTCTGAAAATGGATGACTTTAAAGATGATTTAGAAAACCTCAAATTAAATTCTCAGAAAAAGACTGATATTCTCAATTAATTACTCCAACAACATTAAACAAAAATAACAAATATAGAAGCTTCTCTAAATGGCATCGAAGGGAAACTCAAAGAAGAAGAAACACAAAAAGAATTTCTGTTTAAACAGAACACATGGCTGCTTAACAAAGTAGATGAATTAGAAAACACAGACAGGAGAAATAACATAAGGATCTTCGGACTGCCTGAAAACACTGATGGTGAGGACATTATTTCATTTTTAACAACTTGGATTCCTGATTTTTTAGACTTAAAAGAAGGTTTTTCCTTTGGAATTGAAAGGGAGCACAGAGCACTGGGGAAACCTGTTACTAACTCAAAAAATACTTCTCCTAGGTCAATAGTTATAAAGTTTCTTTCATTTCTGGACAAGGAACTAATTTTAAAAACTGCTTGGAGAAAATCACTTTTAAATTATAATCAAAACCTGATAAAGTTTGATAATGATTATCCCACCAGAATAATAGAACAAAGGAAAAAAGGTCTGGCCAATAATACAACTACTAAAACAAAACAATATTAAGGCACAGCCTGCCTTTCCAGCCAAGATAAAAATCCTATAGGCCAACGAGATGAGAACCTTTAATGACTTGGAAGAAGCTTCTTCATTTATTAAAAACAACAATGTGATTTATATCCCTGAAGAAATGGAGTGGATATTCCCATCTCTCAAAAGAATTAAAGAAACAAATACTTGGACTGATGTTAAAAAGAAAAAAAACATAAGACTGATACAAAAATAGCTGTTTCAAAAAATAGTTCTGTCCACTAAATCTCTCAAAGTATCAGCTATGATATGAATTATTATCTGTAATTATCTATTATAAGACTGTATCCTTTATATGATTTCTTAAAACAAAAAGTTACTTGACTGAGAAACATTAATGTGTCATTCAGAATGGCTGAATAGTCAAATAATCCTTCACAGGTGCAGGTAGGTCACGATGGGATACTTCACTATAATAGAGAAAATAGGAACTATATATTACTTAACTTAAACACTGCAACATATAATATATACACTGTCCTTGTTTGTCAGCTTACTGGCTTCTCTTGACTAATTTAATTATTTAATTAGGTTGGTTAATGAGACACTATTTATTAGTTCTCTGATTTAATTTTGCTAAATGAATATCGTTTATAAACACAGTAGTGCCTGTTAATTTGTTAAATAACTACTGTTGCATCTAATGGCTTATTAAGTTAAAATAACATTCATAAAACTTGACATGCTGCTTTCTTATCAAAACATAAGTTGACATGCCTGTTGGTATATTTAAACTATTATAACATGTATGAGTATCATTATATTCATAAGTTTTGTGGGTTATTACTGCTTTATATGTTGACTTAATTAATATAATATGGAGTGCATGAATGTTGCTGCATCTTCCAGTTGGTTGAATGCTGTTGCTATTATCACTAAAATGCTTAAAGTTATATAATGTACTAAATCGTTATATATACTAGCTTGTTAAGATAAACAGTGGCATGTTTGTGGACCTGCTTGGGATTAAATAATATAAATAGATGATGATACACTTGGTAGTTTGTTTGGGAAGTGCAGTTGTACTTCTATATATATTGGTTATGGCTTAGAATGGATATTAGCACAGTAGTCTCTCCTTGCCCTTGCTGTGTCTTTGAGGTTCTTTTTTTTTTTTGTTTGTTTTGTACACTCATTGCATAAAAGGAGGGAAAATTAAGTTAGTGGGTAGAGATGTGAAGCTTTTTGCTTTGAATGCGTCTTGAGCCCCTTAGAATGCACTGTATTAACATATCGGTGGGTCCTGACTCCACCTAAGTTCCCATGGAAATGGGAAGCAACGATGGCAGCACATAATGGCTCTGCAGAGCTTCTGAAATGAATCTTGGCACTTAGCAAATAAAAGTTTCTCTTTTTTTTTTTTTTTGATGAGTAGCTTCATGTTTAAGAGATTGTTATTGATCCCCATGTTAGTTTTAAGGCACATGTACATCACACATTCCAACTTTAATGGGATTTTAACTGATGGTTATCTGTATGGATACTTTTGTGTACTATAAACACATATCCTATTTGGAGGAAGGAGAACAGCTAGTATGCAATTTTTATTGGTTTCATATGCTACATCTTAGAGACTTACATGGTAATGTTTTGAAGGAGATAGTAACCAGGATATTCATTATAACAAACTATCTCTCAAACAACTTAGAAATAATCTAAATAATACATACAACAGTTATACGAGATATTTAATTTAATGTATTTGGGTACACAACATACAACTGTCACATAATAAGAAGCAGTCTTACTGAAATTCTCATTCTTAAATGACAGAACTTAGTAACATAGATTCTTTGTTACTTTACCATTGTTTAAAAATGCCATTAAAAGATATCTATAACGTTGAATAGCAAGGTGAATTATGTTGATCCCATCATGTAAGCTAGTATGTATAACAAGTTAAGGTAACTGGATTTGAATTTCTAGTATTTGAAGCCCATCTTGACCTTGTACGGTAAATATGACACTACCAATGGAACTAATGTCTCTATATAATGACATCATACTTGTAAGGTTATTCAAGAAAATTAATATATTTTGGAAACTGCAACAAAATACAATTTGTCATAATCTGAAATAAGTAGTCTTTAAATCAACAACAGTCATGCAGACAGATTATTTTAGTACTTAGCTGGCCATACAAACTTAAATTGTTGATATTCAAGTTCAATATTCTTAGTTTTGGTCTTTGTATGCTAATTAATTAATATAGAAATGAAGTTTGATGTAGCGTTGGTTTGCCTGTTAAACAATTTACAGACAGGATATAAACAATGTGATTAATAGATACACCAAGAGAACCTGTTGCTTCTAACTTATAATACCATCTTGATTACACTAATAAGTGTTAGATATGAAAACTTCTCATATGAAGAAAGTGGGGAAAAAAGAGAAAGAGGAAAAAAATAAAGAAAAAAAGAAAAAAGGGGTTCACAGCATCTGAAATGTGCTAATATGTACTAATGTCCACATAATGAAAGTTTTGATAATTTAAACATGCCAGTAATGAAACAAGAGAATTATTTGTATATCTACAAGAGAGATCAATATTACCTCTGACATGTCTAATCGATTATATTGTTCTGTAAATAGTAGTTACAAATGTTATTATCACTTGAACATCATATGGCTTACATAGTTCACATTGGATAATAATTTCTAAAATTCTGTTTCTTTGCAGTATAGAGAATTATATAAGACAGCTATTATTTTTATTAGTAACAGGGGGTATATGTTATATTGCCTTTCTTCAGTGTAATATCATTAGTGTTGTATCATAAACAATATAATATCACCATATTATGATCAACTTAGTTAATATCTCTGCACACATGTAAACACTAATTGTATTTACATTATGAATACTACAAGAACCATAATAAGCCAAGCTTGTACATAAGATATAAATACTAAAAGTTTATTGGATGTGATTAAGCTTAAGGTTTAGTAACACATCATTAGAGGAATCTAGACATCATATAATTATTAAATTGAGTTAAAATACTAAGAAAAAGTAATTACATTCTTAAGAAACACCTAACTATCATTGCTAACAACCATAATATAAAGATATTCTCATCCAATTCATAATAACTGCACAACCTGAATGCAAAAATATTTTATGATTAGAGAAATCTATATAGGTGATTGCATATCAGATATTTCCTATTGTAATATAATTATTGATCAAACTACTAAAGTTAGTAATACCAGGTACAAAATATCCTAAAACGTTTTATTCCTTTTACAAATTTCTCTCCATATAATAGTCTAGTTTACGGAGCTCAGTTGTTTCAGTTTATTAAAGATATGAGTGATAATCTGATAGACCTATGTTTATCTATCAGATTAGCAATGATTTTCATTTCCTGCATGAGTGGAACTTAGTTAACAGTTAATATTTTAATTTTGTCATTATGCATAATTTTTTTCTTGAGGTTGACCAAAATATCATTCTATTGTTATTCATACAAGAAATAAGACTGATAACTTGTTTTAAAAGCTCATACATAAACATAAACTTTGCTGTTATCAGAGAAAACTGTTTAATTGCTAGAATCAAAAAAAGTTTACTTTACTAGAAATAACTTATAATATGGATTTAACTTTATTATCTCTAAATACTAATGGCTTAAATAATCCTACCAAAAGATCAAATTTACTGAAATATTTAAAACTGAACAAAGCACAAGTAGTCTTCCTTCAAGAAACACATTTCAAAACAAATGGCAGCTATAAATGGAACCCAAAGGAATATATGATATTAGTCCAATCCTCTTATAAGACAAAGACAAAAGGAGTAACAATTCTATGGAAAAAATATTATCATCCCAGAAATTGTTTAAAATATGAAGATAAAGAAGGCCTTATAGCATTTGTAATAGTTAAATTTAATAATAGAATATGGACCCTAGTAAATGTATACTGGTTCCCTGGTATTGGAATAGGAACTGTCAAAAAAACTTAGATTTTATTTCCAATAATTATAATAGTAACTTAATAATAGGAGGAGACTTTAACTGTATATTAGATGCTTCTGAAACTACAAACAAGACCACGGTGAACATCTGCTATTTCAACAATTTTAAATAAATTGGTTGAAATATTTCATCTAATAGATACTTTTAAACTGAAAGAAGATATGTATTTGCTGTTTTCCCATCAAGATCACAGATTTGAAACTCAAACTAGAATAGACAAAATATCTGTTTCCCAAGATTTACATTCAAAAATCACCAATTTTGCAATCATTCCCTGCCCTTTCTCTGATCAAAACTCTTTGATTTTGAAATTTCGAATTGAGTTTAAACCATTAATCTCTACTTCTAGAACCCCAACATATATAACAAAAATCAAAGAGTTTAAACCTTGGATGCTATCAGAATTACAGTTATTATATTACATAAATAAATACAATTATGATATGGAATTTGTTAAAAGCTTACATATTTGATAAAACCCTTAGCTGGTATAAAAACAAAATTAGAGAATGCAATTCTGAATTATTAGATTTACAATCCAGTCTTTGTCAGTAAAATCTGAAAAAAAATCAAAATTCTTTAAAAATTAAAAGGAAAGTAGAGGAATTAAATAAACAAATATAATGAAATTCTAACACAAAAAAACTAGTTTAGCCTTAGAAAAACGAAAAGTAAATTCCTTGGCTACTTCCCCCAAATATTTACATAATTTATCCACAAGAATCAAAATACAATCAAAAGCCAATAACATCAACAACATCTATCATGGAAAGAATGTCTTGGACTTAGGAGACATTCTTGATGCATTCAGACATCACTATATGGAACACTTTAAAAAAGAGAATACACACACTGACAAATTAAGTCTGGATACAAAATTTATTAATATAAAAAAAATACCAGAAGAATTAAAATTAGATCTACAAAAACCTATATCCTATAAAGAAATTACTGACAGAATAAAAGAAGGCAAAAATAATTAAGCACCAGGAATAGATGGAATAATTATGGAAATATATAAACTTTTCCCCTCAAGGATAATATCACTCTTCCATAAAACTCTATTAGAAATTCAATCACAAGATAATAATACCACCTTCTTGGAATATTCTTTAATCACTCCAATCCTAAAGGAAAATAGAATACCAAATCTTTGTACCTCATACAGGCCCATAACATTATTAAATAATGACTATAAGATATTTATGACAATTTTAACCAATAGAATAAAAATATCATTAGCTAAAACAATAAATAATGACCAAACTGGATTTATATATAAGAGACACACAATAATATTAAAAGGGTAGTTACCCTCATAGATTATGTAAATAAAGAAAATAATGAAACACTTATAATTAGCCAAGACATAGAGAAAGCCTTTGATTCCTTAAATTGTGACTATCTATTCAGTATTCTAGTACTATTTGAATTTCCTGCTTCCTTTGTTCATCTCTTAAAGAACATATATATATATATATATATATATATATATATATATATATATATATATATATATATATATATATATAAATAATCTATCTTATGTTAAACTAGGCCCTTTTGAATATATATATATACATATATATATATATATATATATATATATATATATATATATATACATACATATATATATATAAATATATATTTATATATAAAACAAAAGGTACCAAACAAAGCTGTCCCTTGTCACCGATTCTATTTGCTTTGGCCATTGAAATACTTGCAGATTCAATATGTAATAATTCAAAAGTAAGAGGAGTTAATGATTTTTCTTAACAACATACTATTAAAATTATCTAATTCAAAAGAGATTTTAGAGGAACTGGATATATTAATTGAGAAATTTTATAGGACTTCAGGTCTTCATTATAATAAATCAAAATCAAAATTTTTATTTTTAAATAAAAAGAAAGAATTACAGGTCAAGGGAAATCATATTATAGGGATACAAGAACCTACTTTAAAATATTTAGGAATTGAGTTATTTTATTATTTATTTATTTTTATTTTACATTTGTTGACCGGGCTAGTCTAACTGGACATATATCCGTTTACAGCAGAGGCCCGGGGAGAAAAGCTCCAATACTGGTAAAATACAATGATATTTAACAAAAAAATTATTATTCATAAAAATATACAAGGTACAAGAGAGATTTGCACAAAAGATCTAAATACTTATAAGTCAAGTTATACAAATTAAAATAAAATCGAAATACTGAAGTTAAAATAATAGAAGGCATACTTTTAAGATGCAACTCTCAACACTAGAAAGTGCCAGATAGGAGCTCAGAAATGGGATGGGAAGAAAAATAAGGTGTATTGAGACATACTTTCAGTCGGGATTAGTACAAGGACATAGCCATTGAGTTTTAAGATGTTCTTTGATATGTCTTTTGAATAGAGAGGTAGACTCTTGAGTAGCTATTTCTTGAGGGAGTAGATTCCAGTGTTTACCTATGGAATTTGAAAATAACGCATCCCCAGCTTTATTGTATGATTTAGTTGTAGATACTAGGAATTTATTGGCAGAGCGAAGTGTGGCTAGGTTTTTATAAGGAGAAATCAGTTTAGCCAGGCTAGCAGTATTATCAGGAAAGTGAAGGGTCTTATGAATGAGAAGTAATTGTTGGTAGAGTAAGTGGTTATTTAGCTCTAGCCAATTTAGTTGTTTGAGGTTGTGACAGTGGTGAGTTCTAAGATATGCAAAGATCTAAATGAACTAGTTTCAAAAAAATATAGTAACATCATTAACACAATTAAAACTGTGTGGAAAAATGGAATAAAACAATATTAACATTTGAAGATAGACTACAATTAAAAAAAATGGTCTTGCTACCTAAGATTTTGTATATAGCATTAGCAATACAGTTGCTTCCAGAAAGAATTTTTCTTAAAGAAATGAATTCATGCCTAATACATTTTTTTATGGTTTCCCAAAAGGAACAGAATAGCCTTAACACATCACATTAGACCATGGAAAACAGGGAGGGCTAAAATTTCCAGATATTGAAACATATACAAAGGCATCCATATCTAAAACTATTACAGATTGGATAAATCCTAATTATTCTGCCAATTGGAAAGAATTATTAACTGTGATATCAATAAATGAGTTTAACTTACTAAAAAAATCCAAATATTAAATAAAATTAATTAACCTTAGTACATACTAAGTACCAGTATGCAATACAATATAACAAAACCCACTAAAACACATTTGATTAACTATTATATTAATTCATTAAAAAAACTCATTAACACAAATATAGACTTATAGTTTTGGATTGACACTTTAACACCATTCATCATTACAAAGAACTATGCACAAAAATATATAAAGCAATTAATTCTTGTGACGAAAATGGATTTATATGTTGGTTTCAATGCATCAAAGAATTAAAAGTTCTAGATATACAAATAATAAAAACAACATATAAAATCCCACAACAGGACTGGCTAACCTTACAAAGCATTCTGATGTACTCTCAAGATTTATGTAGAATAATTAATAATTCCTCCTTTAAAGACACACCAAAACTTATAAAGTACTTATATGAAATCATATATAATGATTGGGTCTATATTAGAACATTGGAGTACTACTACTTCGAATGTTCTCATATTGAACCCTTTGCATCGAATGCTGAAAATAGCGATGTTGCAGAATATCGAATACTTTCCTCGGAAAAGTATTCGGTGGGCCGTTTCTGCAGCTTCGCTATTTCCTTAACTGTGGAGCGAAGGTTATGGACCAGGTTAAGGTAAGTGTGCGAATGAAGGTGAGTGTGCGATAGGGACTTTGGGGTTAGGGAGCGGGTAAGGTGAGTGTGCGGTAGTTACAGACCTTAGGGTTAGGGTTGGGTTAAGGTAAGTGGATAGCTAGTAGTGTATGTATGTTTTAGTATAGGGGTTTTGTGAAGTGTATGTGTATGGATTATATATTTTGGTGTGCTTGTCTTGTGTGTATGTTTGATGGAACAGCAAATTATTTCCCTGGGAAAAAAATTTGCTGTTCTGAGTGTTCAATGTTATGGTGTTTTGAGTGAAATGGTACGATATTAGAACATTCGATGTAGTAATACAGATAATATAGACCCTAATGATTATAACATGAAAAATGGCATTTCAAATTTTTACAATCAATTAATAAATTATAAAACAACACCTAAAATATCATATTGGAAATATATATCAAAAGGACACTCACTGCAGTTAACTGAAGAAATTAAATCAAATATTTTATTGTCAGTAAAACATACATCTTTGACACAATACTGGAAAAATATTTAACTGGAAATACTTACACAGAGCATTCTTAACTCCAGATAAAATTACTAAAATCAATTCTACTACTAATGGAATATGTCGGAGATGTGTGCAAGTACATAAAGCAGAGTGGAATCATATTTTCTATGACTGTGTTAAAATTATGCCATGCTGGAATGGGATTAATAATTTCCGACAAGCTTTATTTAATGAATCATTTATATTATCTAAACCTTTTATTTTGTTGAATGTGAATGAAGGCCCTAATTTGAATAAAACAAACATGTATTTATTATGGACAATACTTGCAATCTCAAGGAAATGTATAACTTGAAGATGGAATACAAATACACTACTGACTTTGGAAGACTTCTACATCCTATTGAAAATTTCAGCACTGATGGAAATCATAATTAAAGAACTAAGGAGTTATCTTAGGCCATTGGTCAACAACCCACGGAAAAAAGTTGTATCATTGATAGACACTATGCAATAATGAATGGATATACTCTGCCAACTAGAATTATAAAGTAATTGTACACACTGAATATTGCTATTGATGTCAGGCTAATGTAAATATTGTATAAAGTTATTTAATATGTCATATATAAAATACTATGGAATTTATTTAACATTATTTGAAAATAAAAATTATTTGAGGGAAAAAATGCATTAACATTCTAATATCAAGCACCGACTGAGATGTTACCATGTACTCACCAAAAGCAATTCTAAGCTGGGGACATAACTAGCATTATGTAGGTTGGTAATGAGTGATGCCATCAATGCAAATAAATTCACAGCTCAGGGGGGTTTAGCTCAGGGTTATTAAGGTTTTACTCTGTAATAAAGAACCATCACAGACTAAAGTAACCAAACAGATGCTTTGATTGTGGAGTATTACATACTCACTTGCTTATCCTATACATACAAATCACCTTCAGAATGCAGACTTTAATAATGATATTTTCCAGGTAACACACAGTCAGTTATTAGAAAAAGAAAAGAAAAAAAATTATTTCCTATGAATAATTATCGCTTGATCATTCCTAAAACTGCTCCTTGGTTTTAACTGATTGAGAGCTTATCATCTGTTTTGAACCATCTGCTAAGGTGCTTTGTGAAGAACAATATAATAACTTGGAGACCCTCAGTAGAAGAAATGTGTGATAACAGTGTGATTCTATGTAGAGGAAAAGTGGGATGACTTGATAATTTTAGGTCCATCTGAAATGCATCTGTACTAACAAAATATCCAGGATTTCCATTTCAGCATGAACTTTTCAGCAGAGCTGTGACTTTGAGATGAAAATCTGGTTACCTGCTGAGTATCAGAAATTTACTTATATATAGTCTCTCTACAATAGTCCCTGTCTAGAAATAGAATGATATCAAACACCAGTGAAACCCAAAATTGTTGTTGGAGAATAACAATGTATGTATCAGATGGAATGGGACAACAGGGCCAAGCTTGACACACTAACCAGGCTAGTGGCAAAGATCTTGGAAGACACCACCTGCCATCAAATATGAGACTCAGCAGTTAAATACCACCCTGGAGAACTGCATATTTAAAATGTTTTTTTTTTTTTTTTTTTTTTTTGCAGAGACTGCTGCGAATAAGCAAACTACAAGATTATAAGACTATGCTGCTGCGGCCTTGAACCACAAGCAAATCCTACCATGACTAACACCAAAACTCACTGAAGTGGAAGACTGATTCTAGGGAAACAGATTATGCCTTATGGGTTGCAAGACAGTGCAGAAAAGGGAATCATTATGCATTCCTGAATGTAAACCTAGTGATAAGCCTATATTTTCACAGTCATAGGCCATAACCATAAAATAAGTGTGCTGAACATTGAAACAAAAAGACAGAAGAGACTAATTGTTTTTGCTATTTTTTAATAAGGAAAACAATAGAGCAGTATTCAGCTATTCAAGACCACTCAGGAAAAACAAGTTATGTTACATGTGTAGATGTGAGGTGCACCTATTTCAAACTTTCTCTGCAGAGGCTGCCTTTTCTTCATTTCACTCTCTACTCCGTCAGATACAAAAATGAACTACCAACAGATTTGTTTTAGCTAGATGATTTGCCTCTTAAATGGAAAAGCAAAAATATAACTTTATTGCTCCAGAGGAGTTGATGGATTTTCTGAAAAAGCACCCTACAAGTTGAGGTAATTATCTACTAGTTGCAGAGAGCCCAGGAAAAGCCCCACATCTTCCTTTAATGCATAGAAAGGCAGGTCAGATGTGATCACTGGCCTGGGTCAATGTGCTGCAGCTGTTGCAGAGGATGGCCCACTGCTCAAATGCTGAGACCTATGGCAGCAGCATACTAAAGTTAGAAGAATAAGATAGAAATAAAGGAGCAACTTATAAACCAACTAGGTAAACAGCACTTTCCTGACAATTTCTACACAACCACTTGTTTCCAGAGCTTCTCAGAGGATTGTGAGGGTACACATGATGGTGGCAACATTGAAAAGCTGCCATTCTGTACAGCAGTGGCAAAGAAGGGGGTTGCAAAGTCTATGCACCTGAACAGAAGAACTCTCCAGGTGGGGAAAATGGAAGTAGGCAGCAAAGATGACCAAAGCAATGTGCAATATATTCTATGATGGACCATTGCATTTAACCTGGGAACTTCTACTGGGTATGAGCTGACTGTGTGCCACTAATATTAACAGACACTTTGGGAGTTAGCATCCTGTGATAGTTTTACATAGAATTCTGTTATCTTCAGTGTTTGACACACTAACTTGGAGATGCCTGTGATTAAGTCAAATGGAGAACATGTAAACATTGAGTGAGTGCATATTGTTCACTAATTTATCTTTGCTTTTAGTTCAGTTGTCAGCTTGTTTGTATTTCTTGTTGATTGATGATGGGAAAATGCATTTCAATGTAAAAGGAATGTCTCTGAGAGATCCATAGATGGGAAAGGCCAGGATAAGGTGTCTGTCAGACCTCACTTCCACATTAGGGGAAGGGAGACTTTTAAAAATTCTCCAAACAATGTAACAGCTTGACACACAATCCTTCTAGAAATGTATGTGGCTGTTTCTCTCACTTTAATTTCTCCAAGACTTTTGGGTTTCTAATACCATGATGGGAGTGGACTCCATTCCGAAGTCAAGGTATGATTAAAGTTCACAAAATTAGTATTATTTCAGTCTTTGATGTTAGCCAAAAGTGCTTTTATCAGTGCCCACAATGTGCCCAGAACTGACTCCTTCTGTAATTCATATGGAGTTACATGTATCGATAGTATATCTAAATAAGACTGTAAAATTTTATTATTAGACCTGTTGCTCCTACTGCTGTTGGAACTGTCTGGGTATCCTCCTTCCACATTGCTCTAGCTTCTGCCTGCAAATTCTGGTATTTTATAACTTTGTGTCTCTGTAAGTAAAACATTGTAACCACTTGGTGTAGCAATTGTAATGATCAAAGCTACTTTTGTCTTCTTTTCATGGACTACTATATCTGGTTTTCTCACACATCTATTTTTGAACTGTTGCTAATGGGTGATCCCATGTGATATAAACGTCAGCATTCTCCATAATGCTTTCTGACTCTTGTTTCCAATGCTTCTCAGCTACTTCAATATTTATACTTATCACACAATCCCCATTATTATGCCTTTCAGTATACAGGCCATGTGCCATTAGTGTATCACACCCAGTGACAAGATGTGCAACTGTTTTCAGTTCCTTTTTACAGACTCTGCATTTGTGTTTCTCCCATGTGTTCATTGGACTTTGCATGCCACGGAGATCATTAGGCTTTGAATGGATAAGTAAACCATGCTTCCCACTGAATAGAAACATGGCGACACTCTTGTGTTGGGACACCCTACCAAACCACTCACAGGCTCCATGTTTTATACAGCACTCATTCAGTCTAGTGTAAAACAGGTTCCATCCCAGCTGGAAGGTCAATTGAGTAATTTGAATTTAAGAGACCAAGCCCATAGTATCCATCAGGTTCTTAACAGGTTGACCATAATAAGTTATTCTCCTTATGTTACTGAGGAAAATGTTGATTTTAATTCACTACTGGTACTAGTTTTGATGGCCCAGTAATCAAGGAGCCTCAAGCCTCACCATTGGCAACAGTGGGGGACATACGCAATGGGAGGATGACAAGTGCACACACAGTAAAGTGCAATTTCCCTTAAGAGCACACAGAGACCACAGTCAGTCTAAGGCTGGTTTCTCCCTTTTTCTCCAGATCCCCAACAAGACTGCCCACTGGCACAGCTATAGGACTGAGATCTCAGCTGAGTTATGGTTATAGACTGCTGAAAGCACTTAATCTTGTTTGCTCATTGCTAATAAATTTTAAACTTCTTCCTGACTCACTGGTGTCTTCAGTAAATTCAGCTTTTGGATTGTCTGTATTTGTTATCTCAGCTGAGTGGCCAAGCCAAAACCTCCAGTGCCCTCTCCGTCCAAACAGTGCTTCATGTCCCTGCCCAAGTAGCTGATACACACACACACACACACACACACACACACACACACACACACACACACACACACCGCGAGGTCTAATTTATATACAAGCACACACACAATCCTGGGAAAGGCTGTCACAGGTTACTAGCCATGCTCCCTTATGCCCAGACTATAAGATAGTTTCCACTGCCATCAGCCACTCCATATCAGCTACTTTAAGGCCCTTAACAAGAGGTGTCCAATCCTACTGTAATGTTACTATTACTCCAAATGGTAGTTTGACTAAGAGAAAGGCTATTTAGGAGTGGCCTGTGCACTGTCACCAAACAGATATGCTAGTACGCTAAGAACTTAAATATGTCTCACAAACATCAGCCACAATGATAGTGTAAATATATTTAATAATAAATAATAAAAGAGCAAAACAATACTAAATAAGTAATCAGGTACATCAGAGTTCAAAATCACAGGAAATATTTAAAATGAAAATGCAGGACCGTTCCAAATAAACAAAAAAAAACAACTAAGCTACACTTTACTATATTCCTGTCTGAATCTAAAATAGTCACTATGCCCTAGAAACTTACTTACAGCAAGGCAAGCACAGAAGGTGGTGATGAGTGGATGTTCCTGTTAAGTCAAAGTCAAAATACACAATGCTCAGTCTCTTTCTGAGAGAGTTCTTAAATTAATATCAAGTATTACTGCTGGGTTAGCTTGGATAACATCACTTTTGTCACATGACGTTAATTCCCAAGCTACCCCCTCTGCTAGAGACTAACATAATTTTAGCATCTCCCTGTGAAAAATACATATCTGTCAGATGTTTGCAGATCCTGAATGTCATAAAACAATAAAACACTTCTACATCTCAAACCTAGTAATTACTTCTCTTTCAAGACAATACAAAAAACTTCCAGCTCTAGATATTATGTCTCCTGTTGCACTGAGACTAACTTGTATAGCACAATCATAAAACAATTTAATTTCAACTATTTCCTTGAAATTTTGCAAGTTAACTCTGTATATTCTAGTTTCTACTGTTAAAGCATATACATTTGCACAGGTATATAGTTTATATATTTATATATATATATATATATATATATATATATATATATATATATATATATATATATATATATTTCTGTTCTTTTCCTGTAGGGTACACTGTGGACACATCCTTGAAGCTGAGTACTGTACAAACCCCGTACAACACACACTTCTAAAACAGTAATTTAATATACACATATATAGTTCTAATACATTTGTAAGACAAGCTTATGAATCATGTTGATATTCACAAATGGCATATAATTATTTACAAAATTCCAGATAGCTGGGCTAGCAGTGTGACATCCCCCCTTTTGAAAACTCAAGCTAGTTTTTCAAGTGACCCTTGAGAAACATTGCTTGAAAGGATTAGGCTTCTCTGGGAATATCTTACCCCATTCCCTGTGTTGATACCCCATCAGCATTGGTAACCCCACTCTGGTCCTGCACTGTCCCATCATATGCCTGCAATCCTAGGCTCCACCATAATAATTTGGGATTTGGCTGGCCGAGTCGCTGTAGCCATAGATCCCCTCATACTCCTCCTGCTTTCTACTGCAAATACTTAGCTCAAGGACCTCCCTGTCATGGTAAGGTTACATCATGTTAACATGGTACAGTTTGTGCCCCTGCCTCCTGCCTAGCAAGTTTAGCATGTAGTTAACATCACTGACCTTTCTTACCACTTTGTAGGGTCCCTCCCAAGCTGCATACAGCTTGTTGTGTCTGACAGGGATGAGAACCATTACCTGCTGCCCTATAGCATACTCTCTAGCTCAAGCATTCCTGTCATACCAGACCTTTTTCTACTCTTGGGCTTCTGCCAGGTTCTCCTGGGCCAAATCCATGAGTTCCCTGAGCCTTGTCCTGAGGTTTAGGACATATGCTACAACAGACTCTTTCTGGGATTCACACTTACCCTCCCACTTATCACAGATCAAATCTAGAGGTCATCTGACCCTATGCCCATACAGCAACTCAAAGGGTGAAAAACCTGTGGATTTCTGGGGCACCTCTCTGTAAGCAAACAACAGATGAGGTAAATACTTGTCCCAGTCCCTCTTGAACTGGGCTGAAAATCCCCATATCATGGACTTGAGTGTAGAGTTTAACATCTCAACAAGACCATTAGTCTGGGGATGGTAGGGGGTGGTGTTTAGGTGCTTCACCCCAAAGTGCTTCCACAGACAGGCCAGCAGGTCTGACATGAAATTTCCACCTCTGTCGATCAGTATTTCTTTTGGGAAACCTACCCTGCTGAAAATCTATAACAAAGCATATGTCACCTTTTCTTCCTCAAGGCAGTACAGAACCACTACCTCAGGTTATCTGGTAGTATAATCTACTACCACTAGGATATACTTTTTCTCTGTGGAACTTGGCATACTCAGAGTCCACACAATATCCATAGCTATCCTCTGAAACAGCTTCTCAATCACAGGCAAAGGCATCAAAGGAGCTTTACCTTGTCTCCTGCCTTGCCTACTTCTTGGCACTGCTCACAGGTCCTAAAGTACTAAAGTACCCTGTTACACCTCTGAAAATCCCAGACCAATAAAAGTTCTGCATAATAAGTCTCTTTGTACATTTTATGCCCATATGATCTGTAAAGGGAATATCATGGGCTATGGCTAGAAGTGCCAGATGGTAGGCTCTGGGCACTGCCAACTGCTGTATTATCTCACCCTCTAGCCCTCCCTCAGGCATCCACTTTCTATACAGTAACCCTTTGTCCCAGTATACAGATTCCCCCTTCCCTTGAAAATTAGGTGTCTCACTGGCTATTTCCCTCATGCCTTATAATGTAGGGTCTGAGAGCTGACCCTGTCTCAACTGTCTCTTAGTAACCCTTCCCAACCCCCTTCCACAGGAAGTCTGGCATCGCCTGGCAGCAGTGCATCACTGTCAGCCTGGGTTCTACTACTCACCTCTGCCCTTGCAGTGACTCTGTCCAAGGGCACATCAGTACCCACAAGCGGCTTTATCTTACCTTCAGTCTCACTGCTACAGGGTAGCCCCCTCCATGAAGTAACCACCTTACCAGTCCTGGTTGCAAGTATATGGTCTTTCTGGGTCTCCCCCAGGTTACCAGACCCTCATGCTTGTCTCCACGCCTGACTGTGTGTAACTGCATGCACACAGGGTACTGCATTATCAAAATCATTCCCTATCAGGACATCTGGAGGGATATCCTCAAACACACCTACTTGCTGGCTTCCTTCTGCACCCTCCCAGTCAAGGTGAATCCTAACCAAAGGTATTTGGAATGGGTCCCTCCTAAAGCTCTGACTGGAGTTGACTGTCCAAGCAAGTAGTGCTACTCTTTAACCATTGCGGGCTTCATAATGGTTAGGTCAGAGGCTGTCTCTCTCTTAGAAATGACCTCTTTCCAATTTACTAAGATAGGATATAACCTGGTAGTTTGGTACCCTTTTTGTCTCAAGACAACTAACTGCTGGCATTCTGTCATTCCCACTTACTGGCTCTCCCACCTTTTGTTCCCCACCTTGCCTCTGTGGGCATCTATATGCTAAATGGCCCCACTGGTTGCATTTAAAGCATTTGACCCTTGGTTCTGGATGTGTACCTCGACTAGTGGCTTCCCAGTTACTGGCAGACTCTGTTGGGGGCAGTCTAGGGTGCCTACCATGGGTACTTTTAGACCCATGAGCAGCACTGGGCATCTTTTTCCTGTGCAGTGATGCCCTGCTTTCTAGGTATAGGTCTCCCTTCTTCCCCAACACATCTGCAGTACTGCATTGCCTATCAGTTAACCAGATAATCATGTCCACAGGCAAAGTGCTAAGGGCTTGTTCCCTCACCAAAAGGTCTGCCATTCCTTCAAAAATGGTGATCTGACATCCACTCACCCACCTATGAAACTAAGTGCTTACTTCAGCAACATATTCACACACATTTTCATCTGCCCTGCATATATGCTCACAAAACTTTTTCCTATAAGCTACAGGTGTTAACTTAAAACATTCTAAAAGCCATTTTTATAGTACTGTAATTTAAGCAATCAGTATCAGACAATTTAGAAATAGCAGTTACAGGTTTGCCATGGTGTAAGGCAGTCAGGAACCATACCCAGAGCACTCGGTCAACATTATACTGTTTACATATCCTTTCAAACATATGAATGAAACTATCAAAATTATTCCCCTCTGTAAATTGTGGAAGAAATTTACTGACCTTTATTGTTTCTGTGGTTCAGTTAATCCCTTACCCATTACCTCCATAACTCTGGTGAGGAGTCAACATCTCCTTCTCATGTGGCCTCTGCCACTCATTCTCCTCAGCTTCCAGATGTCTCAGTCTCTCTGCTGCTTCTATTTCCATTTGTGTCTCCTGCTTCAGTCTCTCTCCTGATTCTATTTTCAAGCATTTGGCCTTCAGTTCAAGTCTCTTTAAGTCCTGATGGATTTTTAAGCCCTCTGGGGAAAGACTGAACTGTCCATTTTCTGAGAGTGGTACATTCCAAGGCCAGCCTGGTTGTTCTCCTGATAGCTTGTTTGTGATGCAGCTGTGCCCAAGGCTGCAATAATTTCTGCTGTACTCAGGTTAGCATGCACCGTTCTTTTAGCCTGGCACATCTCAGCCAACTGACTCCTTGTCAGCGTGACATACTCCTCTGCTGACATGCTTGCCTGCTCTCCCTGACTAACCAAGCTAACTGAAACAATACATAAATAAAACAATTGTGATATGAAACTCTGGATGTTCACTGTGTGGCTGATTGAGAGTACAAACACCTTCCTTAGTGACCACTGTTCACAGGCTACAGGAATTCAATATCCACACCAATAAAAGCCAATTAATATGTGATGTGGCTATCCCATAACTGCCAACCAGTTAATATATGACACCCCAGCACTGGCCCAGTAATCAAGGAGACTCAATCCTCACCACTGGCAACAGTGGGGGATGTGCACAATGGAAGGATGACAAGTACACACACAGTAAAGTTCAATTTCCCTTAAGAGCACACAGAGACCACAGTCATCTGGGGCTGGTTTCTCCCTCTTTCCCTAGATCCCCAATAAGTATCTCCACTGGCACAGTTATAGGGTTGAGATCTCAGCTGAGTGACCAAGCCAAAAACTCCAGCACCCTCTCTGTCCAACTAGTGCTTCATGTCCCTGCCCAAGTAGCTGACACACACACACTCACAAACACACACACACACACACACACACACACACACACACACACACACACACACACACACACACACACACACACACACACACACACACACACACACACACACACACACACACACACACACTCACTCCCGTGAAAGGCTGTCACAGGTTTACTAGCTATTCTCCCTTCTGCCCTGACTATAAGGTAGTTTCCACTGCCACCAGTCACTACTTATCAGCTATTTTAAGGCCCTTAACAAAGGGTGTCCAATCCTACTGTGTAATGTTACTATTACTCTAAATGGTACTCTGATCAAGAGCAAAGCTATTTAGGAGTGGCCTGTACAGTGGCACCAAATAGATATCCATGTACTCTATGAGCTTAAATATGTCTCACAAATATCAGCCACAATGATAGGTTTAAATATATTTAATAATAAATAATAAAAGAACAAGACAATACTAAATAAGTAATCATTTACATCAGAGTTCAAAATCACAGGAAATATTTAAAACAACATTGCAGGACAGTCTCAAATAAACAAAGAAAACATTGAAGCTTGACTTTACTATATTCCTATCTGAATCTAAAAGAGCTACTATGCCTTAGAAACTTACTTACAGCAAGGCAAGTGCAGAAGGTGGTGATGAGTGGATGTCTTGTTAGGTCAAAGACAAAATACAAAATGCTCAGAGTCTCTCTCTGAGAGATTTCTTAAATTAATATCAAAATATTACTGCTGGGTTAGCTTGGATGACATCACTTTTCGTCACATGACTACAGTTTCCAAGCTACCCCCTTTGTCAGAGACAGAATTTTAGCATCTCCTGTGAACAATACTATCTGTCAGATGTTTGCAGATCCTGGACTTCATCAAATAATAAAACACTTCTACATCTCAAACCTAGTAATTACTTCTGGGTCTATATTAGAACATTGAAGTATTACTACATCAAATGTTCTAATATCGAACCATTTCACTCGAAACACCATATCATTGAACACTCAGAACAGTGAATTTTTTCCCAGGGAAAACGTTCGCTGTTCCAACAAACATACACACAACACAAGCACATCAAAATGCATAATCCACACACATACACTTCACAAAACCCTACACTAAACCATACATACACTACTAGCTATTCACTTACCTTAACCCAATCCTAACCCTAAGGTCTGTAACTACCGCACACTCACCTTACCTGCTCCCTTACCCTAAATCCTTATTGCACACTCACCTTACCCGCTCCCTAACCCTAAAGTCCCTATCGCACACTCACCTTACCCGCTCCCTAACACTAAAGTCCCTATCGCACACTCACCTTCATTCACACACTCACCTTAACCTGGTCCATAACCTTCGCTCCACAGTCGAGGAAATAACGAAGCTGCAGAAACAACCCAATGAATACTTTCCCTAGGAAAGTATTCAATATTCTGCAGCTTCGCTGTTTTCAGCGTTCGATGCAAAGGGTTCGATATTTGAACATTCTAAGTAGTAATACTTCGATGTTCTAATATAGACCCATTATTTCTCTTTCAAGACAATACAAAAAACTTCCAGCTCTAGACATTATGTCTCCTGCTGCACTGAAACTAACTTTTATAGCGCAGTCATAAAACAATTTAATTTCAATTATTTTCTTGAAGTTCTGTAAGTTAACTCTGTATGTTCTAGTTTCTACTGTTAAAACACATACATTTGCACAGGTATATAGTTTATATACATTTCTGTTCTTTTCCAGTAGAGTACACTGTGGTGGTACATCCTTGAATCTCATAGGTTCATAGGTTCATAGGTTCATACTAAGCTATCTGCCCTGGGGCAATTATAAGCCTAGCCCGATTCTGTATGGCTTACGCCACCCCATGATTTGAGTATACTGTGCCCTTTTTAAGGTTTAGTTTACTGTGCCTCTGTCTAATAGTGACACTGGAGTAATCCCTGGGACAAACCTACGATCCCCCATCCACTTATCGAGATTCTTCTTGAAGAGATTCAGTGAGGTGCTCTGCCTCACATGAACTGGAATTCTATTCCAGAGCGAAGGGAGCCTCTGGGTTATGAACCTGTCCCTCCAGCAAGTTCTATTTATTTCTGTGCTGAGGTTCAAGTCCCTCGAACGTGTGGCTCTAAGGGATTTAGATTTACTGAGGTGGAGCATGTCCATTAATTCTGGATTTGACATAGCTTTGTATGTCAGGCATAGATCGCCTTGAAGTAGGCGGTATGCAACTGAGTAGAGCTGGAGATTTTTTAACCGAGCAGCATATGGCATCTGTTTGAGACCCTTGATCCTCTTGGTGAGATACTTTTGGGGTCTTTCTAATTGCTGCAGGTGTCAGGTAAGGTACATCCTAAAAGGGGCATTGTATTCTATGATGGGCCTGATGAGGGATGAATAAAGGGGCACGATTACCTCTCTTGATCTAGATGTGAAACCCTTCGTGATGAGGTGGGCTATGTAGAAGGTCTTTCTAACCACTTTGGCAGTGTGGTTTTCAAAGGAGAGATTGTATCAACTTGGGTCCACAGGTCCCTAATAACTTTCTCTGTACTTAATGGGTTTCCGCCTATGTGGTAATTTGTGGGCACATTGTTTTTGCCAAAGGGTATGACTATACATTTTTTGGCATTTAGCTTTAAACCATGGCGCTGGCACCAGTTATCTGTCTCTGTGAGACCTTTTGAAGGATGTTTGTGTCAGCTGGAGAGTTGATTATGGCGCCCAGTTTGCAGTCATCTGCGAACTTGGTGAGCCATAGTCCTCCCACATTTGCCTGTACCTCAGAAAAGTATATACCGAACAAGAGTGGTCCCAGGACAGAACCCTGTGGGACGCCACTTGTGACCGGTTTTGAGTCTGACATGGCTCCAGCAACTCTCACTCTGTGGGTTCTGTCTTTGAGCCAGTTTGTGACCCATCTTGTGACATAGGGGTTTATATTTAAGCTGGATAGCTTATCTATGATGCCCGAGTGGGGTATTGTGTCAAATGCCTTTGCAAGGTCCAGATAGGCTGTGTGGACTACCTTCCCTTCATCTATGGCTTTGGTGACTGTTTCAAAGAAGTCAACCAGGTTCAAAAGGCAGGATATGCCCTTGACAAAGCCGAACTGGGTAGGATCTAGTGTCTGTAGGTCCCCAATGTCTTTGTTTATGAGCTCCATGATGATCCTCTCCATAGCCTTGCAGACTAAGCTAGTCAGGCTTATGGGGCAATAGTTTCCAGGGTCCGTAGAGGCTCCACCTTTGTGGAGTGGGACCACTGTTGCTGTGCACCATTCTGTGGGCACATATCCTGTAGTGAGGCTGAGATTGTATAGCTGTTTTATTTGAGGGATTAGTTCCTCTTGTAGTTCATGTAGGATGCAACCTGGGATGCCATCTGGTCCCATGGAAGCAGTGTTTTTTGCTTTGGAGAGGGCAGCCTTCACCTGAGCATCTGAGATGTTTGGGAGGCAGCCCTCTGCCGGGATAGATACTTGCTCTTTTGGGGGGGAGGGAGTGGAGAGGTTTGCACTGAACCTGTCTGCCAGGATATTGGCGATGTCTGTGGGTTCAGTGTATTTTTTGTCATTTAGAATCAACTCAAAACAAGTCTGGGAGTTGCATCCCAGGTTTTTAACATAACTGAAAAAAGCCTTATGATTGTCTTTGGTGTCCTGTGCAATTTTTCTCTCGAAGCTGGCCTTGGAGGATTTTATGAGGGATCGTAATTTTTTGCTAGTACTGATCAGAGATGCCTTCCCTATTAGGGATCATGTAGTAGCTTCCTCCTTCTGTTGTACAGTTTATTTATGGCAGGGGTCCACCAGACTGGACGCCTGCCTTTGGATGATTGGGTCTTGGTTTTGTTTGGGATAGCATGATCCATGCATTCCTGGAGATGTCCATAGAATGCATTTATATAGGATTCTGCAGTTTGGGCTGTAGTTTCCACCGGCCCTGGGGCCTTGAAGGATTCCACTTCGGTTTTGAGAAGTGAGAAGTTTGCTTTTGAGAAGTTTTTCACTGTGGTTTTCTGGGCTGGGGGTGGGGTCGGGATGTGGACATCCAGTGAAATTAATTTATGCTCTGATCTTACCAATGAGGGATATACTTCTGGTGTGGAGCATAGAGTCCCCATGTTGGTAATGATCAGGTCTAGTATGTTGTCCCCTCTTGTGGGAGTGGTGACTAGTTGTTCCATAGCATTTGAGTTTATAATTTCCAGGAATCTTTGGGCTAAGGTGCTGGGGCTTGAGTAGTGCTTCCAGTCAATGTTTGGGTAGTTGAAGTCCCAATATAATGGTGTTCGGAGAGATCTTCATGTTTTCCAATGTTTTCAGGAAAGCCGAATGGGATTCCTGACTTTGAGAGGGTGGTCTGTAGGATGCTATAAACTGAAAAGCAGTCTTGCCCACTGTTAGTTGCACATGGATGATCTCCGATACTTCGTGCAATGCCACTAACCTGGAGGTGTGGATATCCTTGATAAATATGGAAACTCCCCCTCCTTTTGTGGTTCGTACTATACAAACCCTATTCAACACATACTTCTGTACCAGTAGTTTAATATACACATAACATATAGTTCTAATACGTTTGTAAGACAAGCATATGAATCATGTTTATATTCAGAAATGACATATGATTATTTACAAAATTCCAGATAGCTGGGCTGGCAGTGTGACACTGGTTTCCAGAAATAAGCATGACAAAAGGGTTTTAGATAATGTAATATGCTCAGGAAAGGGGAGCAAGGCAAGGTACAACTATCTGGGAAGCAATCATATCTTCATTGTCATAATATTGTCATAATACTTGTCTATGGCCTTACAGTAATCTGAAGCCCTATTCTCTGCTGAAAGGAGCCCTGCATTAACACAGAGAGTGGAAGGGGAGGTATAGTTTCTACAATTGTCTGCAGAAGTAAGGACTGATATAACCATCAAATGAAAATGTCCAGAAAAGTTGTCCATAGTAGAGATGCACTTCTGCATGCAGCGATTGATTATGAAAGGAACCCTCTTGCGCTATGGAGAGACGCAGGGCACTGGGGATGTTAGTTTCTCAGTGCAGTTATCATGGTTATGACTGATTAATACTTAGTGTGCTAAGTTTTTAGTATGGTTAAATCAAGCAAACTAAGCAAACTCCAATGTTTTACACATGATAAATCATCAGGCCATTTGTGGTTATGTAAATATGTTGAGAACAAACCTTCATGCTAAGCATAAATTTCAAGGCTGCCTTAGTCTAATTCAGAAATGTTACAGTGGAAACAATAATTGAAATTATAAAATTATAATATACTCAGACTTTTCCAGTAATTAGCTTTGGATGTGAGCAGCTTTGCATCTATCGGCATTTACCGGTTTATTTTTTGTATTTTATTGCTTTGTTTTACTGTTGTTTCTTAATAAAGATTAAATAAATGAACTTCAAAATGGCTAACAGGTATTCTAATATCATGCCTCAGATTTCAACAGTCAGGCCTTTACTCCTAATTTTCCGTTGCTTTGTAAAGTGTGTATTTTTTGTGTGTCTACAGATTTTCTGCAGATACTCTGGTTTCCTTCCACCTATTTTATCATAGAGTAGGTTCAAGTTGGCATGTTTTTAGCCCTTAAAATGTATGCAGTGCACTGTGGGAGCTTTAGGGAGTTCAATAGAGAAGGTCACAAATTAGATGCCACTAGAATAGTACCAGATGTTGCCATATTTGTAAGAATCCGGTAAAGAATGCTGTGTCCTCTCATAGATTTATTTATCAACTGCTCAAGGGAGTTTTCGTTTATGAAGTCTAGGACTTTTTGGTCATATCATATATTGTAGGTATAGGTATTAAACGTTTATTGAAGGGTATTTTAAATCACCTAAAATAATGGCATTTTGCTGATAGGGAAATCAGTTAGAACACTAAAGAATCTTACGTGACCACCATACCACTCAACCTCTTAGAGCAAGTAATCTGCACAAAGCCACAAATAATGGGGGGACAAAGGCCCAAAAATAGGGACACTTTTTAAATATTGCACTTACAAACTTAGAAAGGTAATAGAATAACAGGTTTTATATTAGCATGAATTTTCTGAAGGATATGAAATCTCAATATCAAATATCTGACATTATTTTCTGACTTCAGTCCTCAATGATTTGCCAGTGATTTGACAGAAAACTACAGTTTTATTAGAAACAGACAAAAAAATATGAGTCAAAAATCTGGACATTCTGCAAAGATCTGGACACCTGAGAGTTATGATGACCACTGGGGAACAAAGAAAGTGCTCTTTGATGGGCTATTATTTCAGAACTAATCCAGTCTAGAGTGATCTCTAATTCAATGAGGTTAGTTTGTTAATCCATAGGGTCAGCCTGGAGGTATGCCCCTTAATAAATACGGAGACTCTAACACAGTTGCCATTGGGTCTGAAGGCATAACAAGTGCAAAACCCTAGTACAGATGGACAGCTCGTTTAAGATTTAAACCAAGCCTCAGTAACAATGCAGGCATGGAAAATTCCAAAATGTAAGAGTGCCTCAAGATCAGACAATTTATTGCTTAGACTGCTGTAACTGAGGAGGGACGCCTTAATATGATAACATTTCTGTACTGATATGTTGCATGTATTTGAATGTCCATCAGCTGGACTCTGATTAAAAGAGGCAGGGGATGCTCTACTGTGCATTGCAAAAAGGACAGATGACTCTGAAACTGTTCCATTCAGAGAAAAGTCATGTTCTGAAGCAGCAGGTACCCTGACTGACCGTTTAATATTGTTAAAATATCCATGGTTTCATTAGCATTAACTGGAGACTTTGGAAATGAGAAGTGTTTGCTTTGAAATAAGGGTGCTATCCCATTTAAAATGTAGCATTGTTTTCTTTTATTATCCTATTTATACAACTTACTAATAGTAGTGTTAAGATGTTTTACTGCCCACAAATTCCAAAGGCAAATTATTGCAGAGAAAGAATGCTACCCTAAGCAATTAGACAGCATCTGTATCCCAGACAAGATTCCCAGGATGCCTATTCCTTGAAAAGGCATATGGGAGGCTACTCCCAAGTCTTAAAGCTCTTTTTTTGCCACTACACCACAACAATTTGAAATGTTATATTAAATTACCATACCATTTCCTATCTTTATTCTTATTGTTATATTTATGTAGTTCTTCTTCAACTAGTTTAGAAAATGCATCAATTAATAGATGTAAGTTAGGTACATAGGTACTTGTTTTTTTCAAATTAAAACTTACATTAGTTTGTGTAAAATTTAAGCCCAAGATTAAGGACCGCTTTAAGTACACTTAGGTGTGACCCTAATATTATTATTAGACCAACAGATAAGGGAGTTGTGATGGATAGAAAAACTTATGTTGGAAGTATGGAAAACATGTTGAAAGATCCACGTTTCTATCATTCTATTGTGTCTAGTCAGGCAGAAAGGTGTAGTGATGAGATATCTACATCATTAGCAGATCTATTAGATAATGACATGATTACTGAACAACAAAACAATTTCTTTCATGTTAACCATTCACTGATTCCAAGTATACAGGGCCTATCCAAGGTCCATAAACATCCTTTCAATCCTCCAATGAGACCCATTGTTGCTGCCGAGGTTGGGTTACAGAACCCATATCTTTATATCTAGAGTATTGTTTTAGACCAGTAGTTAACACATATGGTTATATTTTAAAAGACATCAAACAATTTCTGTTGATGCTGTATGAAAAGATGACAGATTTACCTATAGATTCACCATATTGGCTGTTTACATTAGATGTTCAATCCTTGTTTACTATGATTCCAAATACTGAAGGTATTGAAAGTATACGAAGATGTTTGGAAACAAATTCTAACTCCACTGGATGTTCTATAGACACCTTATGAAAATTGCTAGATATTGTGTTGACAAATAATATCTTCAGTTTCAACCAAAAACTTTATATACAAAAGGATGTCATAGCTATGGGCACTTCATGTGCCAATAGTTACGCCAACCTAGTTATGGCTGACTGGGAAAGGTATAAATTATTTGAACTTAATAGTTTTAAGAGGTTTGTGAAGTTTTATGCACGGTTCGTAGATGACCTTTTCTTGGTGTGGACAGCCAACGAAAAAGAATTAGGGGATTTTTTTAGAAGAAATTAATATGTTAACCCCCTTATTTGAAATTCACAATGAGTGCATCATTGACCTTAGTTTCTTTTTTGGATGTGTATGTAGAAAGACTCCCTAGTGGTTTGCTGAACACAGGTGTCTTTAGAAAATCATGTTATAGGAATTCATTACTACATAGAACAAGCATGCACCCCAAGTTTATATTTAGAAACATTGTGAGAGGACAAGCTATGAGGGTTTTCCGGCTTAACCACACTGAAGTAAGTTTTCATAGTGAACTTTCTAATCTTAATTACTAGTTAACAGCTAGAACCTATAGCCAAAGAGAAATTAGTGAAGGATTTGAAGGGGTAGAAATACTTAGGAAAAACAGAGCGTCTCCCTATTCTGATGTGTCAATTAATATGTTGTCCCCATCATTCTCTTCTCCTACTAACGATGGGAAACCCATATTAATTGACACATCAGAATATAATACTGGAACCAAGGTGTCAACATATTACACACAGGATGACAATGCAATTAGAAACATTTATTTTAAGTATTGGGACATCCTTACAGTTGATCCACAACTTTGTAATATAGTCGGAGATTCCCCCAAGGTTATATATAAAAATCGTATGAACCTTCATAGACTGCTTTGTCACCCTGATAGAGCCAGCAGCCAACAACACAATGCTCTACCTAGTTGTACTAAACCGTGTAGGCAATGCAATTTTTGTAATATGATAGATAGTAATGCATGATTTACACATCCTATTAGTCAACAATGTTTCAGATTTAATGCTACGGCCACATGTGATACTGAACACATTGTGTACCTAGCTCAGTGCACGTTTTACACATCCTATTAGTCAACAATGTTTCAGATTTAATGCTACAGACACATGTGATACTGAACACATTGTGTACCTAGCTCAGTGCACGTTTTACACATCCTATTAGTCAACAATGTTTCAGATTTAATGCTACGGCCACATGTGATACTGAACACATTGTGTACCTAGCTCAGTGCACGTTTTACACATCCTATTAGTCAACAATGTTTCAGATTTAATGCTACGGACACATGTGATACTGAACACATTGTGTACCTAGCTCAGTGCATGTTTTACACATCCTATTAGTCAACAATGTTTCAGATTTAATGCTACGGCCACATGTGATACTGAACACATTGTGTACCTAGCTCAGTGCACGTTTTACACATCCTATTAGTCAACAATGTTTCAGATTTAATGCTATGGCCACATGTGATACTGAACACATTGTGTATCTAGCTCAGTGCACGTTTACACATCCTATTAGTCAACAATGTTTCAGATTTAATGCTACGGCCACATGTGATACTGAACACATTGTGTACCTAGCTCAGTGCACGTTTTACACATCCTATTAGTCAACAATGTTTCAGATTTAATGCTACGGCCACATGTGATACTGAACACATTGTGTACCTAGCTCAGTGCACGTTTTACACATCCTATTAGTCAACAATGTTTCAGATTTAATGCTACGGCCACATGTGATACTGAACACATTGTGTACCTAGCTCAGTGCACGTTTTACACATCCTATTAGTCAACAATGTTTCAGATTTAATGCTACAGACACATGTGATACTGAACACATTGTGTACCTAGCTCAGTGCACGTTTTACACATCCTATTAGTCAACAATGTTTCAGATTTAATGCTACGGCCACATGTGATACTGAACACATTGTGTACCTAGCTCAGTGCACGTTTTACACATCCTATTAGTCAACAATGTTTCAGATTTAATGCTACAGACACATGTGATACTGAACACATTGTGTACCTAGCTCAGTGCACGTTTTACACATCCTATTAGTCAACAATGTTTCAGATTTAATGCTACGGCCACATGTGATACTGAACACATTGTGTACCTAGCTCAGTGCACGTTTTACACATCCTATTAGTCAACAATGTTTCAGATTTAATGCTACAGACACATGTGATACTGAACACATTGTGTACCTAGCTCAGTGCACGTTTTACACATCCTATTAGTCAACAATGTTTCAGATTTAATGCTACAGACACATGTGATACTGAACACATTGTGTACCTAGCTCAGTGCACGTTTTACACATCCTATTAGTCAACAATGTTTCAGATTTAATGCTACGGCCACATGTGATACTGAACACATTGTGTACCTAGCTCAGTGCACGTTTTACACATCCTATTAGTCAACAATGTTTCAGATTTAATGCTACGCCCACATGTGATACTGAACACATTGTGTACCTAGCTCAGTGCACGTTTTACACATCCTATTAGTCAACAATGTTTCAGATTTAATGCTACAGACACATGTGATACTGAACACATTGTGTACCTAGCTCAGTGCACGCTTTTTACACATCCTATTAGTCAACAATGTTTCAGATTTAATGCTACGGCCACATGTGATACTGAACACATTGTGTACCTAGCTCAGTGCACGTTTTACACATCCTATTAGTCAACAATGTTTCAGATTTAATGCTACAGACACATGTGATACTGAACACATTGTGTACCTAGCTCAGTGCACGTTTTACACATCCTATTAGTCAACAATGTTTCAGATTTAATGCTACAGACACATGTGATACTGAACACATTGTGTACCTAGCTCAGTGCACGTTTTACACATCCTATTAGTCAACAATGTTTCAGATTTAATGCTACGGCCACATGTGATACTGAACACATTGTGTACCTAGCTCAGTGCACGTTTTACACATCCTATTAGTCAACAATGTTTCAGATTTAATGCTACGGCCACATGTGATACTGAACACATTGTGTACCTAGCTCAGTGCACGTTTTACACATCCTATTAGTCAACAATGTTTCAGATTTAATGCTACAGACACATGTGATACTGAACACATTGTGTACCTAGCTCAGTGCACGTTTTACACATCCTATTAGTCAACAATGTTTCAGATTTAATGCTACGGCCACATGTGATACTGAACACATTGTGTACCTAGCTCAGTGCACGTTTTACACATCCTATTAGTCAACAATGTTTCAGATTTAATGCTACGGCCACATGTGATACTGAACACATTGTGTACCTAGCTCAGTGCACGTTTTACACATCCTATTAGTCAACAATGTTTCAGATTTAATGCTACGGCCACATGTGATACTGAACACATTGTGTACCTAGCTCAGTGCACGTTTTACACATCCTATTAGTCAACAATGTTTCAGATTTAATGCTACGGCCACATGTGATACTGAACACATTGTGTACCTAGCTCAGTGCACGTTTTACACATCCTATTAGTCAACAATGTTTCAGATTTAATGCTACAGACACATGTGATACTGAACACATTGTGTACCTAGCTCAGTGCACGTTTTACACATCCTATTAGTCAACAATGTTTCAGATTTAATGCTACGGCCACATGTGATACTGAACACATTGTGTACCTAGCTCAGTGCACGTTTTACACATCCTATTAGTCAACAATGTTTCAGATTTAATGCTACGGCCACATGTGATACTGAACACATTGTGTACCTAGCTCAGTGCACGTTTTACATCCTATTAGTCAACAATGTTTCAGATTTAATGCTACAGACACATGTGATACTGAACACATTGTGTACCTAGCTCAGTGCACGTTTTACACATCCTATTAGTCAACAATGTTTCAGATTTAATGCTACGGCCACATGTGATACTGAACACATTGTGTACCTAGCTCAGTGCACGTTTTACACATCCTATTAGTCAACAATGTTTCAGATTTAATGCTACGGCCACATGTGATACTGAACACATTGTGTACCTAGCTCAGTGCACGTTTTACACATCCTATTAGTCAACAATGTTTCAGATTTAATGCTACAGACACATGTGATACTGAACACATTGTGTACCTAGCTCAGTGCACGTTTTACACATCCTATTAGTCAACAATGTTTCAGATTTAATGCTACGGCCACATGTGATACTGAACACATTGTGTACCTAGCTCAGTGCACGTTTTACACATCCTATTAGTCAACAATGTTTCAGATTTAATGCTACGACACATGTGATACTGAACACATTGTGTACCTAGCTCAGTGCACGTTTTACACATCCTATTAGTCAACAATGTTTCAGATTTAATGCTACGGCCACATGTGATACTGAACACATTGTGTACCTAGCTCAGTGCACGTTTTACACATCCTATTAGTCAACAATGTTTCAGATTTAATGCTACGGCCACATGTGATACTGAACACATTGTGTACCTAGCTCAGTGCACGTTTTACACATCCTATTAGTCAACAATGTTTCAGATTTAATGCTACGGCAGCATGTGATACTGAACACATTGTGTACCTAGCTCAGTGCACGTTTTACACATCCTATTAGTCAACAATGTTTCAGATTTAATGCTACAGACACATGTGATACTGAACACATTGTGTACCTAGCTCAGTGCACGTTTTACACATCCTATTAGTCAACAATGTTTCAGATTTAATGCTACAGACACATGTGATACTGAACACATTGTGTACCTAGCTCAGTGCACGTTTTACACATCCTATTAGTCAACAATGTTTCAGATTTAATGCTACGGCCACATGTGATACTGAACACATTGTGTACCTAGCTCAGTGCACGTTTTACACATCCTATTAGTCAACAATGTTTCAGATTTAATGCTACGGCCACATGTGATACTGAACACATTGTGTACCTAGCTCAGTGCACGTTTTACACATCCTATTAGTCAACAATGTTTCAGATTTAATGCTACGGCCACATGTGATACTGAACACATTGTGTACCTAGCTCAGTGCACGTTTTACACATCCTATTAGTCAACAATGTTTCAGATTTAATGCTACGTCCACATTGTATATGTCTATCAATTATTTTAATATGAACAAGTTTCAGATTTAATCCTGGGCCACAGTTTAAATTTTACAGAATTTTACACATTTTATCAAAATGTTTTTTTAATAAACCATTGATTTTGAACACTTTTATTACTAACATTTTACACAGTCAGTTTAACACAATTGTATGCCTTTTCTACCTTTGTACAATCATTTAAAAACCAATTTATACACCTTTTTAAACAACAATGTACAACATGTTCCCAACCAATTTTAACAACT
>NC_056732.1:1830781700-1830810893 GCF_019279795.1 Protopterus annectens | reverse complement strand
GAAAAAAATCAAAAAAAAAGGGAAAAATTTAAAAAAGAAATTTTAAAAAAAACAATAAAACAATAGAACAAGGGTAAATGTATATAAATGTATCAGAGAATTTAGAAAATAATACAATAGAACAAGGGTAAATGTATATAAATGTATCAGAGAATTTAGAGAATAATACAATAGAACAACGGTAAATGTATATAAATATATCCGAGAATTTACAGAATAATACAATAGAACAAGGGTAAATGTATATAAATATATCCGAGAATTTAGAGAATAAAACAATAGAAAAAGGGTAAATGTATATAAATGTATCCGAGAATTTAGGGAATAATACAATAGAACAAGGGTAAATGTATATAAATGTATCCGAGAATTTAGGGAATAATACAATAGAAAAAAGGGTAAATGTATATAAATGTATCCGAGAATTTAGAGAATAAAACAATAGAACAAGGGTAAATGTATATAAATGTATCCGAGAATTTAGAGAATAATACAACAGAACAAGGGTAAATGTATATAAATGTATCCGAGAATTTAGAGAATAATACAATAGAACAAGGGTAAATGTATATAAATGTATCTGCGAATTTACAGAATAATACAATAAAACAAGGGTAAATGTATATAAAAGTATCCGAGAATTTAGAGAATAATACAATAGAACAAGAGTAAATGTATATAAATGTATCCGAGAATTTAGAGAATAATACAATAGAACAAGGGTAAATGTATATAAATGTATCTGAGAATTTAGGGAATAATACAATAGAACACAATAGAACAAGGGTAAATGTATATAAATGTATCCAAGAATTTAGGGAATAATACAATAGAGCACAATAGAACAAGGGTAAATGTATCCGAGAATTTAGGGAATAATACAATAGAACAAGGGTAAATGTATATAAATGTATCCGAGAATTTAGACAATAATACAATAGAACAAGGGTAAATGTATATAAATGTATCCGCGAATTTACAGAATAATACAATAGAACAAGGGTAAATGTATATAAATGTATCCGAGAATTTAGAGAATAATACAATAGAACAAGAGTAAATGTATATAAATGTATCCGAGAATTTAGAGAATAATACAATAGAACAAGGGTAGATGTATATAAATGTATCTGAGAATTTAGGGAATAATACAATAGAACACAATAGAACAAGGGTAAATGTATATAAATGTATCTGAGAATTTAGGGAATAATACAATAGAGCACAATAGAACAAGGGTAAATGTATCCTAAATGTATATAAATGTAACCGAGAATTTAGAGAATAATACAATAGAACAAGGGTAAATGTATATAAATGTATCCGAGAATTTAGAGAATAATACAATAGAACAAGGGTAAATGTATATAAATGTATCCGAGAATTTAGGGAATAATACAATAGAACACAATAGAACAAGGGTAAATGTATATAAATGTATCCAAGAATTTAGAGAATAATACAATAGAACAAGGGTAAATGTATATAAATGTATCCGAGAATTTAGGGAATAATACAATAGAACACAATAGAACAAGGGTAAATGTATATAAATGTATCCGAGAATTTAGGGAATAATACAATAGAACAAGGGTAAATGTATATAAATGTATCCGCGAATTTACAGAATAATACAATAGAACAAGGGTAAATGTATATAAATGTATCCGAGAATTTAGAGAATAAAACAATAGAATATTATGATATGAAAAAGGAAGTTGAGATAGAACTATGGCACTATTGTTTAGGCAGAGATATTACTTTCAAGGAAGAAGGTATCCCCATATACTGGTATAATAGTAAAGGAAAATATTAGTATAATAAAGGAAATGAAAAATGTAAAAGGAGAGGTAAAACAATGCAAGACCAAATTCTGAGTGTTGTAGCACAACATGCAAATAATGTAACAGTAAAAAGAAGGATAGTAAGAGTGACTGGAAAGTAGAACGTAATCCTGAACAAGTTAAGGAGACTTTGAAAACAAATTACTAGTGAATTTGAAAACATTTGAAGAACATACATACATACCTACATACAGACAAATATTTCACGCATAGGCATTAATGCCCTTCTAGCCTGCCAATATACCAAAACAGTTGCTCCTATAATAAATCTCAAGACTGTTCTTAAAAATATCTAAACTACTGCTTGCTTTAATATAATTTGGTAGTCTGTTCCATGCATTAGCTACTCTGTCAGAGAACCAGTTAGTACACATCTCATTCCTACAGAATCGTCTACATAGGTTGCCTGATAATTCTCTAAAAGTTTTTGATAACTCAAAAGATTCCCAGAGGTAGTTGTCTCAAAATGCCCTATATACCTGAATAAAGTTTCCTCTTAAATACATATAGGAGACACTGTACAAGTTCAGATATTTTAGTCTTTCATAACAACTTAAATTGTCTTCGTCATTTCTGATTTCCTAGACTTTATAAATCTTTTTATACAACTTATAGTTCTATAACTATCATTAACCAATTGGTTGATATGATTAGAAAAACTCAAAGCTGGATCTACCCATATACCCAGGTCCTTAAATGAATCTACAGTTTCATTCACTGTGTGCTGTATATTAGAAGATAAAGTACTTAGGAAAGTAGATGTTTATTCAGTATCAGACTCAGATGCTATAGGGTATGGAAAGTAAAAGAATTGAATTTAATGACCTGGCAAAGAGAATATTTTGTAAATGTACTGAATGACTGGTTGAATGATGATGTTCATCATGCATACAGCTGCAGTCATAACAGATGGGTTCTCCTGCCATCAGGCGGGTCCTCGGTCGGCCGAATTCCAAAGTCTAGGTCCAGCGTCGGTTGTCGTCGCTTCTTCCCCGACGTCAGTGCGACAGGTATAAAAGAACCAGCCACACCATTTTCTTCAGTCTTTCTTGCCGTGGTGCCGAAGCAGAAGCAGTTCGCAAGTGCCGGTCGGCCAGCTCCTGAGATTACGAAAATTTGGAAAACCAAGTCTTCTTAAAGCTAAGTACCTGTTGAAACTTTTCTTGCCTCAGACCGATGTCAGACAAAGTTAATAATTGTATTTCTTGTGGGAAGCAAATACCGCATAAGGATTTCCATTCCCTCTGTATACCTTGTTTAGGCCCAGACCACGACGCCTCGGTCTGTCATTGTTGTGCTACATTTAACAAACGCACTATTAAGGCGTCGAGCGGAGTTCGCCCAGCATTTTTGGGAAAGCATTTAACTATACCATGTCGCCGGATACTCCGACACGGTTTTGTCTAAAAAAGCAAAGACAAGGACTGACACGAGGCCCGCGGCCTCACCGTCACCACGCCAAAGCCGACTACACGCGGTCCGGTTCTCAGTGAGGCGCACACAGCCCCTGACTACCGGGACGACACATCTTTGGTGGTGTCTCCTGTACCCGAGGTCGCAGGCTCCTCGGCCCACACCCGACTACAGATACGAAGCCACTCTTGGCGTTGAAACACAGAATGTGGACAGGTCCACCTCCACTCAAGGTGTCTTCAGACCTTCCTCTTCTTTCTCCATCAAGGCTTTCACCAAGTCTAAAGCAACCATGCACCCTAAGAGACCAGTTACACAGGGTCCATCTCCAGGCCCCATGCCTAAGACAGATGCTTAAAATGGCTGAGGATTTAATTACTCTAATCAGAGGTTCTCACCCACCTCTGGACAAAAGGCCCAGAGTGGAGGAAGATTCCCCCTCCCCTGATCAGGGATCCATTATTTCAGACCACTCTGATGATCAGGAACAGGCTTACTCCCCCTTTGAAGACTCTGATGCAGAGGAGTCTATTCCTTCTGTATCCCCCCCCGAGGATTTCTCATTTGGGGTAACTTTGCATACCTTAAGGTGACACTTCCACTGGGTTGGCCAGGATTATTCAGATTCCAAGAAAAGGCTCAGGGAATTTCTTTTTGTTACCCCAGCACAGGCCTCTGGCTATACCTCCTGTCTTGGACATCCTAGATGATGTTTACTCGGAGGCCTGCCTTAACCCGGACTCTCTACCTCCAGCTCCAGTTAAGCCTGACAGGTACTACAGGGTTCCTGACTCACACCAATTTCTTTAAAAAGCCATGCTGCTGACCTAGAAACCATCTCACAGGGACCCAAGGGAGTTAAGGCTTCCATTGCCAAAAATCCATTGCCTTCCGAGAGAGATTCCAGATCCTTAGAAAGGTGGGGAAAAAAGGTATATACCTCAGCTACCTTAACCATGAGGGCCTTAAACTGTCAGTTTCATATGCTAATATACCAACAGTTTCTGTTATCTCAATTGAAAAGTAAGATGTCACAACCTGAACAACCAGACTTGAAGGAGTTGCAGGATTTGATGCTTAGTGCAGAACAAGTGGGTAAACATACCTTACAATGTGGTTTTGATGCTCTAGAGGCCTCATGTAGAGCTGCTGTTACAGGCTCAGTCACGAGGCATGCTTGGCTCAAGGAACAAACCTTGCCTGATCATGTCAAAGCTAAATTACTAGACGCCCCCCTTCAAAAGGATGTACTATTTGGGGCAAATGCTGAGGAAGTATTACGAAAAATGGAGGAAAAAGCTAAATCAATGCAAACTGTGAAAGAATTTCTGCAGGTTCAACCACCACATTTTAGTAGAAATTGGCCTTCCATAAACTGGTCCTTTCCTGCCACGGACAGACCCCAAAGAGGCAGATACAGGTGCCCGAGGGGCAGAGGACAACCACAAGGATCGTACAGAGGCAGACAATGGCAAGCTCCTACACAAAGAGGTGGTGAGGACAACTCACAATCTTTCAGAAAGCAAACCCAATGACTTCCCCTTTGCAGGCCAACCAGGTCTCAAATGGCAGCCCCCTTAGGAGGAAAGCTGGCACTATTCTCAAAAAATTGGCATGTTGTCACAAAGGACAAATGGATCCTGGACATTATAAACAGAGGCTACAAATTCCACTTTCATACCCTTCCAAAAATGAGAGGCATGCCAAAACTGACACACAATCAAAGGGCAGAGGCACAAAAGCAAATTTCAGATCTTATAAACATGAAAGCTATTCAAGAGGTACCTACACACGAACAAGGTCAAGGTTTTTATTCCAGGCTATTTCTGGTGCCAAGGAAGGGAAAAGATTGGAGACCTATTTTGGATCTTTCCATCCTAAACACATTCCTACTCGTACCAAAATTCAAGATGCTCACTCTACAGCAACTTCTTCCATGCTGGGCAAGGAGTCTTAGCTGATAACATTGGACCTCAAGGAGGCATACCTGCATGTCCCAATCAGACAAAATTGCAGAAGATACCTCAGATTTCTTGCAGGTTCAACCCATTATCAATTTTCTGCATTGCCCTTTGGCTTATCTACTGTGCCCAGAGTATTCACTAAATGCCTGGCATCAGTAATTGCCTACTGCAGACTTCAAGGGATACAAATATACCCTTATTTGGACGACTGCCTGATCCAAGCGGACAGCAAGCACATTCTTCTGAAACATCTGGCTTATGTAATAATGTTTTTAAACTCTCTGGGATACACAGTCAACAAAGAGAAATCAAGGCTAATACCCTCTCGAAATATAATTTTCCTGGGACACAAACACCCAGATGGCCTACCTCATGCCAGAGAAGCAGGGGCAAATAATTCAATATTTCAAAACACTGGCAAATTGCACCAGGCTGACTGCAAGGAAAATCCTGCAGGCTCTTTGGTTCATGGCATCTTGCATCTTGCTAATCCCATGTGCAAAGCTGCATATGAGAAAACTACAATGGTACCTAAAAAAACATATGGTCTCAACACAGCCACAGTTTGGAAAACAATAATACCACTACTTCCATGTCTGCAAAAGGAATTTCTGTGGTGGGCTCAAGCATGTCAAGCAAACACAGGTCTTCCATTCAGCAAGCCTCAAGCAAATCAAGTCATCACAACAGATGCCTCGGACTACGCCTGGGGGGTGCACATGACAGACCGGTGCATTCAGGGCAAATGGTCCCAAAAAGAAAAGCACCTTCACATCAATCAAAAAGAAATGCTAGCAGTAATAAATGCTATTATAGCTTTCAAGGACCTTCTACAACCAGGTCAACTATTGATAAGAACGGACAACACCACAGTTATGTGGTACATAAACAAGCAGGGAGGAACACATTCCTATCCCCTATGCAGACTGGCCATATCACTTTGGAACATGGCCATGGACTTACAAATGGAACTACAAGCACAGTACTTGCCAGGCAAGGAAAACACGCTGGCAGACAACCTAAGCAGGAATATGACAGATCCACACGAATGGATGTTGCATCCAAAAGTTTTTACAGAAATAATCCAAGAATGGGGAAGGCCAGACATAGATCTCTTTGCCTCCCACAAAAATTCTGCTCGAGGACCTTCCACCCAAAGGCCTGGAGAGTGGACGCTCTCTCTTTCAGCTGGACATCAATGACAGTTTATGCCTTCCCGCCGCTTCCTCTGCTGCCCAAAGTCCTATTGAAGACCAGAGCAGACAGACCAAAGATGATCCTCATTGCTCCGGACTGGCTAAGGCAACACTGGTACCCACTTCTGAGGAGCCTGACTCATTCCCCTCCATGGACCCTGCCTCTAATGCCTCTTCTTCTGACTCAGCACAGCTTCAAAACTCTTCACAGTCAGCTAAAAACACTCAATCTAGCCGCATGGAAGATTCCTTAGCATCACAGCAGGCCCTACTCTCCAAGGAGGTGCAGAATGTCATTTGGAGGCCAGAAGGCCATCAACTAGAAAAGCTTACTCCGCAAAATGGAAATGTTTTTGTGTCTGGAATGAGAAAAAGGGCCAGAACCCTGGAAAACTGAATTTACCTCAAATACTACAATATTTGGCTGAACTACTAAGCAGTGGACTTTCGTTCTCCATCAAAATCCATGCCTCAGCCATTTCTGCAGAATACAACACTGATCCTCCTTTATTCTCTCACCCTCTTTTAAGACAGTTCCTCAGAGGGGCTAAGAATTTAAGACCTCCAAGGAAACAACCAATACCTGCTTGGGATCTAAATTTCATTCTGGAAAGCCTGACTTTGCCTCCTTTTGAGCCAGCTGCTTCATCAGATTTGCAATATTTGTCCTGGAAAACAGCTTTCCTTCTGGCTATCACTTCAGCTCGTAGAGTTTCAGAACTACAGGCCCTCATGGCTGTCCAGCCTTTTATCATCTTCCATCAGGACAGAGTTTCATTACGAACCAACCCGTCCTTTATGCCTAAAGTGGTATCCAGGGTAGCTTTAAATCAGGCCATACATTTACCTACTTTTTATCCCAATCCTCAAAACAAAGGGGAGAGATTACTACATTCCTTGGACATCCACAGGCAACTGTGTTATTATTTGGACAGAACAAAGCCTTTCAGAAAATCAGAACAGCTCTTTGTGGCCTATGTGGTAGGAGCTCCAGGAAAGCCAATTTCCAAGCAAACAATCTCAAAATGGATAGCCCACTGCATACGGTTTTGCTATTCCTTTCATGACAAAACTGTTCCTACAGGCATTAGAACTCATTCCACCAGGGCCACAGCCACCTCTGCAGCCTTCCTCAGAGGAGTTCCTACCAAGGATATCTTGGAAGCAGCCACTTGGAGTTCTGTGCATACCTTCTCCAAACACTACAACCTACCATTATACTCCAAATCTAGAGCAGGCTTTGCCACTGCAGTCTTGCAGGGCATTTTGACTCCTCCTAGTTCCACCTAGTGCCTACCACCCCTTTCTTAGCTTTGGGATTCTACCCATCTGTTATGACAGCAGCTGTATGCACGATGAACATAGTACAGTTTTGAACCTACCATAAATGTAGATGTTCGAGTGCTAATACAGCTGCAGTCCAGGTTTCCCTCCCTCCTTCCCCTCTAGGGGTATTCTTTTATGGTGTATTTGCTTGCAACTACTGTTTTTTGATTATATTGCATTGCATTACTTCATAATTTTATGTATTGCCTTCCTTCTGGGGGCACCTGACATCTGGGGCAAGAAAAACTGAAGAAAATGGCGTTGGCTGGTTCCTTTATACCCCTGTCGCACTGACGTCAGGGAAGAAGCGATGACAACTGACGCCGGATCTAGACTTTGGAATTCGGCCGACCGAGGACCCACCTGACGGCAGGAGAACCCATCTGTTATGACTGCAGCTGTATTAGCACTCGAACATCTACATTTATGGTAGGTACAAAACTGTACTTTTTTATGAAGAGTTATGTAATGGGATATTAAAATGTATATAGAAAGAAGATGAGAAGAATGAAATAAAAAATTGGTGACCCGCCACGCTAAGTAAATCAGATTATAACATTTTTATGGGAATAATACAGAGGAGAATGGAAGAAATGCTCTGTCCCTCTCCCCTCTAGACTTTTGAATATTAGCTAAAACATTGTGTTCCTCCATAGTGCCTTTTTTAGGCAATGCCAAACTGAAAGTAAATCCAACATAGCAAATCAAACCCAAGAAAATCTAAAGGTATTACTGTTCAATGCTAGGAGTCTAAACAAAAAACTCCACTCCCTAGAAGCTCTCTTCACCCTAGAGAATGCTGACATCTGTGCAGTCACTGAGACATGGTTTAAAGCTACAGAGAGCACACCGACAGTGCAAGGTTATAATGCCTTCCACACATTTAGACTAGCTACTACACTGACAGGGATTAAAGGTGGAGGTATCTCGATTTATATCAAAAATAAATATACCATAAAGCCAGTCAAACAGAACAATGCACTTGAGCTTTTCCATGTTTAAGTCACCAAAGGCAAAATCCAGTACCACTTTCTTGCAAGCTAAAGGTCCGCTCTGTGACCCATGAAACCCGTACCCTGTATTTAAACTTATTGGAAACACTCGCCATTCAATCCAATACCATATTCATGGGTGACTTTAATTACCCCACTATTAAGTAGGAATCCTATACTACTCTGAACACATAGGCACAGAGTTTTCTGGATTTTGTAAATGCAAACTCCCTGGACCAGATTGTCAATACACCAACCAGGAGTGCAGCCATACTAGATCTGGTCCTAACTAATATGGGAGAGTGCTGCACATCCCCTAGTGTATTATCTTCCCTGGTAATGTCAGACCACAAAACGGTCTCCTTTGTAGTAAAAATAAAACCTAGACCCCCTAGCTAACTCTGGAATATTCAGGAACTATTCCAAGGCTAACCTCCTGTTATTAAGTGAAAACCTGGCAAATTTTCAAGCCCCCATAACCCCCCAAAACACTGCTGCCTATGCAGAACTGTTCACAGAAACCCTATACAAGCATTTTAATAGTTGCATAGAGGCAGATGTACCCACCAGGAAGAAGTACAGAACTAACTCAAAAAAACAATCCACCCTGATGGAATCACAAAATCAATAGGCTGTTGAAGGAAGAAAATCACAGCAAAAATTAGGAGATGCAGCACCTAGAAGGATAAAAGTACTCTCATCAAGCTAAACAAACTAGTGAGAGGAAAAATAAAGTCTACCAAAGCCAAATTTGAGGTAAATTTGGCCTCCCAGACCAAGGATAACTGCAAAGCATTCTTTAGTTGTCTGCAACATCAAAGGCAATACACAATTGTGTGCAGAGCTCATTGTAAATGGAGCCACCTATACTGAGGCAGAAAATATAGCAAACCTATTGGCCAACAAATTCAGCTCCAACTAAACCCCTTGCTTATCCTCAACCTTCCCTCAGGAAATACCATCAAATCCAACTCTCCCTGCTGTCATTAGGGAGCAGGGCCTTAATGCTCTCTCTAAGGCCAAGAACACTAGATCAATGGGCCCAGACAATATCCCAGGATTCCTTCTAAATAGCATGAAACATGACCTATCAGGCCCTGTGGAATTGCTATTTAACTGTAGCCTTCAAACACAAACAGGCTTTGTGCCTCAAGAATGGAGAACAGCAACAGTCATCCCTCTGCACAAAGCTGGGCCATCTACAGACACATAAGTCTCACTAGTCGCATATCCAAAGCCATGGAAAGAATTATCATGGAAATGCTCACTAATGATATAGTAAACCTCCAGACACTGGACCCAACCCAATTTGATGGACTTCTTTGAGAAAGCCATCAAAGCAATGTATGAGGGCAAAATTTACCGTTCTCAGCAAAACTCCTATTCTTCTAATATGTATTATTTCTCAGTATGGAATTCAATGCAGTACTTGTATTGTTCTATTGCTTGTTTTTGTACTATTCCCTGTATTGTTCTATAGATTGTACTGCACGGTTATGTTTGCTTGTTCTTGCATTGTATTGTACTATTGCCTGGATTGTATTCTCTAAAATATTTTTTGTAATATAGTTTTCATAATACTGTGAAGCTTTAGTCTCCTGGTGTCCACTGAAAACGGACCCCTGGCCCAGTTAAACACTACCCGGTAAACAAATGTAATTAACAAATAAATGAACCTATAAAACTATGGATGAAGGAAGTGCTGCTTTGTCTGAATGGATGTTTAAAGGAAATGGGAATAACCTTGAATAAAGATAAAAGTAAGGATTTGGTTTATGTGGCGAAAACTTGGGGGGGGGGGTGTATCAGTGAATTAAGTGTATATGCTAGGGATAAAATGTGGGGAAAATGATGTAGTTATGATGTAATGGGAGAGTTTGATAAAATAAATGAAAAGATATGTCTTCTGTGGAGGACATATAAATTAGCATTTGGGAAAAATGGTTTATCTGGCATATTTAGTATTAATGAGTCTTTTTCTTCTTCTTTTGGCTGTTCCCATTAGGAGTCACCATAGCGCATCATCTGTTTCCATTTCTTCCTGCCCTCTGCATCTTGCTCTGTCACACCAACCACATGCATGTCCTCCCTCACCACATCCGTAAACCTTGTCTTAGGCCTTCCTCTTTTCCTCTTACCAGGCAGCTCCATCCTTAGCATCCATTTCCCAATATATCCAGCTTCTCTCCTCAGCACATGTCCAAACCAAAGCAATCTCAACTCTCTGGCTTTGTCTCCAAACCATTCAACCTGAGCTGACTTTCTAATAAAAAGCTGAATGGCTTAGTGGGCTAATGCATGGTGCTGTAGTTGACAGGGTCCTGGGTTTGAAATTTGGCAGGGGCTGAATACTGGGTGGGAGGTTGGCATAGTGGTTAAGGTGTTCACTTTATAGGTGCAAGGTGCAGAGTTTGATTCTCACATGGTGTAATTGGCCGGGCTTGGAATGGACCACAAGGCAGTTAGCCTTGTACTAATTTATGAGAGGCTGGCATAATGGTTAAGGTGTCTACCTTATAGACAGAAGGTGTGGAGTTTGATTCTTACATGGGGTAACTGGCTAGGCTTGAAATGGTCCCCAAGGGCAGTTAGCCTAGTACTAATCTGTAATATACTGATTCCTAATCCTTTCCATCCTGGTCATATACAATGCATATCTTAACATCTTTAACTCTACCACCTTCAGCTCTGACTCCTGCCCTTTTTGTCAATGCCACCATCTTCAACCCATATAACACAGCTGATTTTGTTACCATCTTGTAGACCTTCCCTTTCACTCTTACTGGTACCCATCTGTCACAAATCACTCCAGGCACACTTCTTTGCCCTGCCTGTACTCTCTTCTTCACCTCTCTTCCACACTCACCATTACTCTGAACTGCTGATCCCAAGTACTTAAACTCATTCACCTTTGCTAACTCTGCTCCCTGCATCCTCACCATTCCTCTATCCACCTGCTCATTCAAACACATATATTCTGTCTTAGTTCTGCTGACCTTCATTCCTCTCCCCACTAGAGGATATCTCCACCATTCCAGGGTATCCTCAGCCTGTTCCCTACTCTCACTACAGCTCACAATGTCATCTGAAAACATCATAGTCCACTGGGACTCATATCTGATCTCGTCTGTCAACCTGTCCATCACCACTGCAAATAAGAAAGGGCTCAGAGCTGATCTTTGAGGTAATCCCACCTCCACCTAAACGCATCCATCACTCCTACTGCAGACGTCACCACTGTCACACTTCCCTCATATGTATCCTGTACCACTCTTACATACTTCTCTGCCACTCCCGACTTCCTCATACAGTACCACAACTCCTGTGTAGGCACCCTGTCATATGCTTTCTCTAAGTCCACAAAGACACAATGCAACTCCTTCTGACCTTCTTTATACTTCTCCATAAACACTCTCAGAGCAAATATCACATCTGTAGTGCTCTTTCCTGTCATAAAACCATACTGCTGCTCACTAATCATCACCTCCCTTCTTAACCTAGCTTCCACTACTCTTTCCCATAAGTTCATGCTTTGACTGATCAATTTTATCATTCTGTAGTTACCACAGGTCTACACAGCACCCTTATTCTTAAAAATCGGTATGAAAACACTTCTCCACTCCTCAGGCATCCTCTCACTTTCCAAAATTTCATTAAACAATCTGGTTAAAAACTCTACTGCCATTTTTCCTAAGCACCTCCATGCTTCCACAGGTATGTCATCTGGACCAACAGCCTTTCCGTTCTTCATCCTCTTCATAGCTATCCTTACTTCCTCCTTGCTAATCCATTGCACTTCCTAATTCACTATCCCCATATCAACCAACCTTCTCTCCCTCTCATTCTCTTCATTCATCAACCCCTCAAAGTACTCTTTCCATTTGCTCAATACACTCTCCTCACTTGTAAGTATTATCCTTTATCACCTTTACCTGCTGCACATCTTTCCTAGCTCGGTCCCTCTGTCTAGTCAGTTGGTACCGGTCCTTTTCTCCCTCCTTAGTGTCCAACCTTTCATACAACTCTTCATATGCCTTATCCTTAGCCTTCGCCACCTCTCGCTTTGCCATCCACCTCATCTTCTTATACTACTGTCTACTTTCTTCATCTCTCTGACAATCCCACTTCTTCTTTGCCAACCTCCTTTCTCTGTATACTCTCCTGTACTTCTTCATTCCACCACCAGGTCTCCTTGTCCCCCTTCCTCTTTCCAGATGTCACACCAAGCACCTTTCTAGCTGTCTCCCTTACCAGCTCTGCTGTAGTTACCCAGCTATTTGGCAACTCTTCACTGCCACCCAGTGCCTGTCTTAACTCTTCCCTGGACTCCACCTCACAGTCACCCTTTTTCAATTTCTACCATTTGATCCTTGGTGCTGCCTCCCACTCCTCCTCCTCTTCTTGATCACCAACATCATCCTACAAACCATTCTATGCTGCCTAACAACACTTTCCGCTGTCACCACTTTACAATCTCCAGTCTCCTTCAGTATTAATGAGTAAAATAGTATATAGTAGTTATATTATCCCAGGAAAAAATAGGAGAAGGAAATTGTGCAACTGGTTTCTTTCATATGGAGTTCAAGATTATATCCACTGAAAAGAGGTGTGTTGTATATAGGTTCATAGGTTCATAGGTTGGTACTAGGCTATCAGCACTAGGGCCTATACAAGCCTAGCCATAACAATTCAATGGCTATTTCTTCCCATAGTATTTACTTCTGTGGACCCCTGTCTAGCAGGACGACTGATGTGATCCCCGGGTGAATTTCCTTTCTCCCATCCAATCATCCAGGTTCCATTTGAAGAGGACCAAGGAGGCACTCTGCTTGACATGTATGGGCAGTCTATTCCAGAATCTGGGGAGTCTCTGGGTCAGGAACCTATCCCTCCAGCATGTTTTGTTCATTGTGATGACAAGGTTTAGATCCCTGGAGCGTGTGGCTCTGAGAGATTGGGATTTCGTTAAGTGGAGCATGTCCAACAGTTCTGGATTTGACATGACCTTGTATGTTAAGCAGAGATTGCCTCTGAGTAGACGATATGCGACAGAGTATAGCTGGACTTTTTTAAGGCGGTATTGTGGAAATTGTGCAATTTGGCGTTGTCGACACTGTGATGGATAGTTATGAATTGAATGGTGGTAAAGTTTTTAAATCAAATGATGAAGTTGGTATGGGGGTAAGTAGTGAATTCTGCAACACTACAATATCTCCACCAAACGGTGCAGCAGATGATGAATTAGTTGATTTTGGTGATGTTTGTGTCCCTCCTGTTCACAGTGATTGTGAAGGGGTGGGAGTTTTTCATCACGATAACATCACTGTGGATTTTGTACCATCAAGTGTTACTGACACCGGGATGGTTAGTTATGAATTGAATAGTGGGAATATTCACAGTTGGTTGGCATGTCTTGACAACGAACCTACTGCGCATGGTGGGGGTGTTTTATCATTGGATGGCAATGGCATCCATGATTTTTCAAAAGATTTAGTCGGTGTGCTTGTGTGGATTAAACAGCTTCTTTTTACATCTGTTCATGGTCTTTGCCTTATTGTCACCCTCATCCTGTGGTGGACCTGATTGCAATATTTTTTCAGTGGATTCCTTTATTGGAGTTTATTTTTTGTACTTTTGTCAATTGTTTGGTCGACCTGGACATTGAGATGTTGGCGTGGCAAGACGTGAGCATGGAAGCCTTACTTAAAGAACTTACAGCAGTGTTGGGCAAGTTGGTTTGGCTATATGAGGAGGAGAGGGTTAAAAACGATGTTACTCCTGTTAACAGCCCTACGGAGACACAGGTAGAGCTGTATACCATGCATTCACCTAGCGACGTAACACCCGGGCAAAGGGTTAACCCTACGGCAACATATAGTGGAGTCGCTGGGCGAAATCTCACTGGTGCTAGTACTTCTAATGCTGCTGTAGCCACTGCATCAGGTTCAAAGGACTACAACACCCAGCAACGCAACCTTGCTTCCTGGTTCGAAGCTCCTGTGTTGAATATGCATTGTGATTCATCTATGGGCGATCAGGAGGGTCAAGTTAACCAGCCAGTTCTTACGCTCCGAGAACAAATTTTCAAATATGAGAAATTATGTACCAAATATCGCGCGGTTCAGTTGGACAGTTTTTTAACTAAATCCAGGGACTTAAGGCAGGTACCGATGGGTTTACGTATCTGGAAACTACCTACAGGGATTGACTCTGACTCTGAAGCCTACAAGGAATTAATAGAATTATATCAAAGGACAGGTATGGAAATGTTAGATGTGATTCTGCGCAACAATGAGGTTAAACTCAAACAGCTTCGTGAGGAAATTGTTAGGCTTGACACGAGTATCACAAATGACTTAATGTGTTTTCAACACAAGAACCATTTCGAGAAAGTTATTAAGAACGTAGAAAGTTTTGTAAAAAAGATTACAGTTATTAAGAACAAGAAGTTAAGTAGAGATTGTGTTGCATATAGAACTGTGACAGCATATACACCAGGACGTAAGGTAGTCAATTTACCTATGGAAACACACACTAGGTTTGATTCTAACAGTTTCAACGAAGAATGTATTAATGACTGTCAGGGGGAGGACATTTTTTTTAGGAGAGCCGGTGATGCCTCGGAGGTCCGAGAGACTATTGAACAAGGGGCGACACCATGGCCAATTTCATCAATCAAGTCCAAGGAGGAGGGGGATGAATTTTCACTAGCACCTTCTACCTCTGACTTTCATGTTAATTTTGAAGTGTGTGAAGACATTAGTGTTTTGTTTTTTGACAGTGTAAATATCCAATCGTTACATGACAAAGTTAGTATGGGGGAATGTGGTGATTTTTGTAATGTTACTACACCTCCACCCGCTTGCACTGCAGACGATGGAATTGTGGATTTTGGTGATATGTACCACCGTATTGTTCATGATGACATTGTGGGGGTGGGGGGTTTTCCACATGACAACAATATTGTGGAAATTGTGCAATTTGGCGTTGTCGACACTGTGATGGATAGTTATGAATTGAATGGTGGTAAAGTTTTTAAATCAAATGATGAAGTTGGTATGGGGGTAAGTAGTGAATTCTGCAACACTACAATATCTCCACCAAACGGTGCAGCAGATGATGAATTAGTTGATTTTGGTGATGTTTGTGTCCCTCCTGTTCACAATGATTGTGAAGGGGTGGGAGTTTTTCATCACAATAACATCACTGTGGATTTTGTACCATCAAGTGTTACTGACACCGGGATGGTTAGTTATGAATTGAATAGTGGGAATGTTCACAGTTGGTTGGCATGTCTTGACAACGAACCTACTGCACATGGCGGGGGTGTTTTATCATTGGATGGCAATGGCATCCATGATTTTTCAAAAGATTTAGTCGGTGTGCTTGTGTGGATTAAACAGCTTCTTTTTACATCTGTTCGTGGTCTTTGCCTTATTGTCACCCTCATCCTGTGGTGGACCTGATTGCAATATTTTTTTGGTGGATTCCTTTATTGGAGTTTATTTTTTGTTCTTTTGTCAATTGTTTGGTCGACCTGGACATTGAGGTGTTGGCGTGGCAAGACGTGAGCATGAAAGCCTTACTTAAAGAACTTACAGCAGTGTTGGGCAAGTTGGTTCGGCTATATGAGGAGGAGAGGGTTAAAAACGATGTTACTCCTGTTAACAGCCCTACGGAGACACAGGTAGAGCTGTATACCATGCATTCACCTAGCGACATAACACCCGGGCAAAGGGTTAACCCTACGGTAACATATAGTGGAGTCGCTGGGCGAAATCTCACTGGTGCTAGTACTTCTAATGCTGCTGTAGCCACTGCATCAGGTTCAAAGGACTACAACACCCAGCAACGCAACCTTGCTTCCTGGTTCGAAGCTCCTGTGTTGAATATGCATTGTGATTCGTCTACGGGCGATCAGGAGGGTCAAGTTAACCAGCCAGTTCTTACGCTCCGAGAACAAATTTTCAAATACGAGAAATTATGTACCAAATATCGCGCGGTTCAGTTGGACAGTTTGTTTTTAACTAAATCCAGGGACTTAAGGCAGGTACCGATGGGTTTACGTATCTGGAAACTACCTACAGGGATTGACTCTGACTCTGAAGCCTACAAGGAATTAATAGAATTATATCAAAGGACAGGTATGGAAATGTTAGATGTGATTCTGCGCAACAATGAGGTTAAACTCAAACAGCTTCGTGAGGAAATTGTTAGGCTTGACACGAGTATCACAAATGACTTAATGTTTTTTCAACACAAGAACCATTTCGAGAAAGTTATTAAGAACGTAGAAAGTTTTGTAAAAAAGAATACAGTTATCAAGAACAAGAAGTTAAGTAGAGATTGTGTTGCATATAGAACTGTGACAGCATATCCACCAGGACATAAGGTAGTCAATTTACCTATGGAAACACACACTAGGTTTGATTCTAACAGTTTCAGCGAAGAATGTATTAATGACTGTCAGGGGGAGGACATTTTTTTAGGAGAGCCGGTGATGCCTCGGAGGTCCGAGAGACTATTGAACAAGGGGCGACACCATGGCCAATTTCATCAATCAAGTCCAAGGAGGAGGGGGATGAATTTTCACTAGCACCTTCTACCTCTGACTTTCATGTTAATTTTGAAGTGTGTGAAGACATTAGTGTTTTGTTTTTTGACAGTGTAAATATCCAATCGTTACATGACAAAGTTAGTATGGGGGAATGTGGTGATTTTTGTAATGTTACTACACCTCCACCCGCTTGCACTGCAGACGATGGAATTGTGGATTTTGGTGATATGTACCACCCTATTGTTCATGATGACATTGTGGGGGTGGGGTTTTTTCCACACGACAACAATATTGTGGAAATTGTGCAATTTGGCGTTGTCGACACTGTGATGGATAGTTATGAATTGAATGGTGGTAAAGTTTTTAAATCAAATGATGAAGTTGGTATGGGGGTAAGTAGTGAATTCTGCAACACTACAATATCTCCACCAAACGGTGCAGCAGATGATGAATTAGTTGATTTTGGTGATGTTTGTGTCCCTCCTGTTCACAGTGATTGTGAAGGGGTGGGAGTTTTTCATCCGCGATAACATCACTGTGGATTTTGTACCATCAAGTGTTACTGACACCGGGATGGTTAGTTATGAATTGAATAGTGGGAATGTTCACAGTTGGTTGGCATGTCTTGACAACGAACCTACTGCGCATGGTGGGGGTGTTTTATCATTGGATGGCAATGGCATCCATGATTTTTCAAAAGATTTAGTCAGTGTGCTTGTGTGGATTAAACAGCTTCTTTTTACATCTGTTCGTGGTCTTTGCCTTATTGTCACCCTCATCCTGTGGTGGACCTGATTGCAATATTTTTTCGGTGGATTCCTTTATTGGAGTTTATTTTTTGTTTTTTTTTTAAGGCGGTCAGCATAGGGCATCTGCTTTAGGCCTGTGATTCTTTTAGTGAGGTATTTCTGCAGCCTTTCCAGTTGTTGCAGATGTCTTGAGAGGTACATACCAAACGGGGCATTGTATTCTATAATGGGTCTAATGAGGGATGAGTACAGTGGGACAATGACCTCCTTTTTTTGGATGAAAAGTGATATGAGTGAAGATGAAGGGGATTTGGGGTTACTAAATCCAGTTATTTATTCTGCTTCTTTAAACTTGTTTTGGGCATTAAACTGGGTGAAGGAAGAGAATGAGAAACCTATATTGAGCATGTATGAATATATGTAGAAAAAATTTTGGGAGATGATCAGAATAAGAATTTTTTTTATTTATTTTACATTTGTAAGAAAAAGAGAAAAATATGTAAATGTAGAAATTAAAAATTATCAAGAAAAAATATTAACATGAAAAATAAAAATTAATAATATAGAGAAAGACAGAAGAATGTGGTATAATAATATGATCAAACAATATTATTATGTAAAGCCATTGAAAAATATACCAGAAGTGATTAAACTGACTAAAAAGATAGGTTAAAGGGGCGCATTATTCATGGCTTTCACATCAGCAGAGAGATGTAGGCAGAGCCCTGAAAGATTAATGCTAGGAACAACATAAAATAAAAGTCTACACCTTGGTGTAAACAGCACACCAAAAAACAAGGTGGATTGAGGGTGGGAGTAGCTACTGCAGCAGTTAATCAATCACTGCTGCAGTAGCCTAAGCTATATGAGTAAATTACCATAACTTCCAACATAAGCTGCGGTGGTACAGCTGTAGCATTGTTGCCTCACAGCAAGAGGTTCTCCTGTTTGATTCTCGGCTGGAGGGCCTTCTATGTGGAGTCTGCATGTCCTCGCCACAGTCGAGTGGCCTCCAAAAGACATACGTGAATGGGTGTGCCTTCGCTGAAGGTTGGGCGTCGTCACTATAAAAATTTACTGCCAATCATTAGCGGACTGGAGTTCCACTGTGGCGACCCCTAACCGGGAAAAGCCGAAAAGACAAACAACAACTATAACTTCCAGCATATCGATCACTGTGGCAGTAGCCTAAGCAATATGGGTAGATTACTACAACTTACAACATATCGATCACTGCTGCAGTAGCCTAAGCTGTATGGGTAGATTACTATAGCTTACAACATATCAATCACTGCTGCAGTAGCCTAAGCAATATGAGTAGATTACTATAGCTTACAACATATCGATCACTGCTGCAGTAGCCTAAGCTGTATGGGTAGATTACTATAGTTTACAACATATCGATCACTGATACAGTAGTCTAAGCTATATGGGTAGATTACTATAACTTAAAACATATCAATCATTGCTACAGTAGCCTAAGCTATATGGTTAGATTACTATAATTTACAACATATCGATCACTGCTGCAGTAGCCTGAGCTATATGGGTAGATTACTGTAGTTTACAGCATATCGATCACTGTTGCAGTAGCCTAATCTGTATGGGTAGATTACTATAGTTTACAATATAGCAATCACTGCTACAGTAGCCTAAGCTATATGGGTAGATTACTATAGCTTACAACATATCAGTCATTGTTACAGTAGCCTAAGCTATATGGTTAGATTACAATAGCTTGTAACATATCAATCACTGCTGCAGTAGCCTAAGCTATATGGGTAGATTACTATAATTTATAGCATATCAATCACTGCTACAGTAGCCTAAACTATATGGTTAGATTACTATAGCTTACAACATATAGGTTCATAGGTTCATAGGGTCATACTAGGCTATCTGCCCTGGGGCATTTATAAGCCTAGCCCGAGTGTGTTTGGCTTTTGCCACCCTTTGATTTGAGTTTGCTGTGCCCTTTTAAGGTTAGTTTACTGTGCCTCTGTTTAGTAATGACACAGAAGTAATCCCCGGGGTAAACCTACGATTTCCCATCCACTCATCAAGATTCCCCCCGAAGAGAGCCAATGAGGTGCCTTGCTTAACACAGACTGGGATTCTATTCCAGAGTGAAGGGAGCCTCTGGGCTATGAATCTGTCCCTCCAGCATGTTCTATCTATTTCTGTGCTGAGGTTCAAGTCCCTCGAGTGCGTGGTTCTAAGGGATTTAGATTTTCTGAGGTGGAGCATGTCAATTAATTCTGAGTTGGACATAGCTTTGTATGTCAGGCATAGATCGCCTCAAAGTAGGCGGCATGCAACTGAGTAGAGCTGGAGTTTTTTTAACTGGGCAGCATATGGGATCTGTTTGAGTCCCTTGATCCTCTTTGTGAGGTAGTTTTGGGGTCTCTCCAGTTGCCGCAGGTGTTGGGTAAGGTACACCCCAAAAGGGGCACTGCACTCCATGACGGGCCTGACGAGGGATGAATAAAGGGGCACCATTACCTCACTTGATCTGGATGTGAATCCTTTCGTAATAAGGTGGGCTATGTAGAAGGTCTTTCTAACCACTTTGGAAATGTGGTTGTCAAAGGAGAGACCGCTATCAACCTGGGTCCTCAGGTCTCTAATTACTTCTTCCGTACTTAATGGGTTACCAACTATGTGGTAATCTGTGGGCACTTTGTCTTTGCCAAAGGGTATGACTATACACTTTTTGGCATTCAGCTCCAGGCCACGGCTCTGGCACCAGTTATCCACCTCTGTGAGACCCTTTTGGAGGATGTTTGTGTCAGCTGGAGAGTCAATTATGGCACCCAGCTTGCAGTCATATGTGAACCTGGTCAGCCACAGTCCTCCCGTGTTGGTCTGTACCCCAGAGAAGTACATGCCAAACAAGAGAGGTCCCAGGACAGAGCCCTGCGGGACACCACCCGTAACCGGTTTTGAGTCTGACATGGCTCCGGCAACTCTGACTCCGTGGGCTCTGTCCCCGAGCCAGTCAGCAACCCATCCTGTGACACAGGGGTTTGTAATTAAGCTGGATAGCTTATCTATGATGCCCGAGTGGGGTATTGTGTCAAAAGCCTCTGCAAGGTCCAGATAGGCTGCGTGGACCATCATCCCCCCATCCACGCCCTGGTGACCTCCCCGAAAAACTGTGAACTCCAAGAGGAGCTAAACCCGCACATAAAAATGCTATTTAACCTTAGCCTTACTACAGGATATGTACCTGAACACTGTCATACAGCAACAGTGGTCCCACTCCACAAAGGGGGTACCTCTACAGACCCTGGGAACTACCGCCCCATAAGCTTAACCAGCCTGGTCTGCAAAGCTATGGAAAGAATCATTATGGAACTCATAAACAGAGACATAGGGGACCTACAGACACTTGACCCCACACAGTTCGGCTTTGTAAAGGGCAGATCCTGCCTTTTGAACCTGATTGACTTTTTCGAAACAGTCACTAGAGCCATTGATGAGGGCAAAGCACTCCATACAGCCTACCTAGACTTGGCTAAGGCCTTCGACACAATACCACACTCAGGCATCATAGATAAGCTCAACAGTTTAAACATAAACCCTTATGTCACTAGATGGGTTGCAAACTGGCTAAAGGACAGAACCCAAAAAGTTAAAATCACTGGAGCAATGTCAGACTCAAAGCCAGTCACAAGTGGTGTCCCACAGGGATCTGTCCTGGGACCCCTCTTGTTCGGCATTTATTTCTCAGATGTTAAAGCAAACATGGGAGGGTTGTGGCTGACAAAGTTTGCAGATGACTGCAAACTAGGCGCCATAGTCAATACACCAGCGGACACATACATCCTACAAAAAGGCCTCACAGAAACGGACAACTGGTGCCGGAGTCACGGCCTTAAACTAAATGCCAAAAATTGTATAGTCATCCCCTTTGGGAAAAACAAAGTACCCACAAATTATCACATAGACAGCAACCCATTGAGTACGGAAAAAGTAATCAGAGACCTCGGGACCCAAGTCGACAGCGACCTCTCATTTGACACCCACGTTGCCAAAGTGGTTAGAAAAACATTCTACCTTGCACACCTCATCATGAAGGGATTCATATCCAGATCCAAGGATGTCATTGTACCCCTATACTCCTCCCTCATCAGACCCATGATTGAGTACAATGCTCCATTTGGTATGTACCTCACCCGGCATTTGCAACAGCTGGAGAGACCGCAAAAGTACCTCACCAAGAGGATCAAGGGTCTCCAACATATGTCTTATTCTGCCAGACTAAAGAAACGTCAGCTCTATTCAGTAGCATACCGCCTGCTCAGAGGTGATCTCTGCCTGACATACAAGGCCATGTCCAATCAGGATCTAATGGACATGCTCCACCTCAAAAAATCCAAATCCATCAGGACCACGAGAGCTAAAGACTTAAACCTCGGCACAAGTATGAATAGGACATGCTGGAGGGATAGATTCATAACCCAGAGGCTTCCCATGCTTTGGAACAAGATCCCAGTTCATATTAGGCAGAGCCCCTCACTGACTCTCTTCAAGAGAAATCTTGATGAGTGGATGGGAGATCGTAAGTTTACCCAGGGTCACATCTGTGTCACTGCTAGACAGGGGCACAGTAAACTAATTCTATTATATAAGGGGACCTTCATTGTGTCACTACTAGACAGATGCACAGTATTCTAAATTTATTCTGTACATTTTTGTACCATTTCATGGGGTGGCAAAAGCCACATCACTATGGCTAGGCTTACAAATACCCCAGGGCAGATAGCCTAGTACTAAACTATGAAACTATGAAAAAGTTGACCAGGTCCAAGAGGCAGGATCCACCCCTGACAAAGCTGAACTGGGTAGGATCCAGTGTCTGTACGTCCCCGATGTCCCCATTTATGAGTTCCATGATGATCCTCTCCATGGCCCCGCAGATAAGGCTAGCTAGGCCCATGGGGCGACAGCTACCAGGGTCCGTTGAGGCACCACCTCCGTGGAGTGGGACCACTGCTGATGTACGCCATTCTTTGGGTGCATATCCTGTAGTGAGGCTGAGATTGTACAGCAGTTTTACGTGAGGGCTTAGTTCTTCTTGGAGTTCATGTAGGACTCAACCCGGGACACCATCTGGTCCCATTGAAGCAGTGTTTTTTGCTTTGGTGAGGGCGGCTTTCACCTGAGCATCTGAGATGTTAGGAAGGCTGCACTCTGCTGGGATAGATATTTGGTCTTTTGGGGGGGGAAGGGGGGGGGAAGTTTGCACTGAACCTGTCTGCCAGGATGTTGGCAATGTCTGTGGGTTCAGTGTATTTTTTGTCATTTAGAATCAACTCTGAGCATATCTGGGAGTTACATCCCAGGTTCCTAACATAGCTAAAGAAAGCCTTGTGATTGTCTTTAGTGTCCTGTGCAATTTTTCTCTCAAAGCTGGCCTTGGAGGATTTTATGAGGGATCGTAATGTTTTGCTAGTACTGATCAGAGATGCCTTTCCTTTTAGGGATTTTGCACTATCATGTAGTAGCTTCCTCCTTCTGTTGTACAACTTATTTATGGCTGGGGTCCTCCAGACTGGACGTCTGCCCCTGGACGACTGCGTCTTGGTTTTGTTTGGGATAACATGGTCCATGCATTCTTGGAGGTGTCCATAGAATGCGTTTATATAGGATTCTGTGGTTTGGGCCTTAGTTTCCATTGGCCCGGGGGCCTTGAAGGATTCCACCTCGGTTTTGAAAAGTGTAAAGTTCGCTTTTGAGAAGTTTTTCACTGTGGTTTTCTGGGCTGGCGGTGGGGTCGGGTTTTGGATATCCAGTGAAATTAATTTATGGTCTGATCTTACCAATGAGGGGCATACTTCTGGTGTGGAGCATAGGGTCCCCATGTTGGTGATGACCAGGTCAAGTATGTTTTCCCCTCTTGTGTTGAGTTGTGACTAGTTGTTCCATGGCATTTCAGTGTATAAATTCCAGGAACCTTTGGGCTAGGGTGTTGGGGCTTGAGTAATGCTCCCAGTCCATGTTTGGGTAGTTGAAATCACCCAATATAATGGTGTTTGGAGAGATCTTCATGTTCTCCAATGTTTTCAGGAAGGCTGAGTGGGATATCAATCAGTGCTGCAGTAGCCTAAGCTATAAGGGTAGATTACTATATCTTACATCATCCTTTCTCCCTCATTTTTAGGGTCAGTAAAGAAAATGGGGGAATGGATAGTTTGGCTGAAAGTAAACTTGGATGCCACTTTAGACATAAAAAAAAAATTAGTTCTCAAAGAAACCCTGTCTCTGTGGAAAATGAGTCTGACTCACCATAAGAGCCTGCAACTCAGATACTCTTCTTGCAGAGGTTATTGTAACCAATAAAAACATTTTCTATGTTGAAAACCTCAAGTCATCCAGATTAGCTGGTTCAGATGGAGCGTCAGCTTCTTTAACCCAAAATTAAGATTCCAGAAGTGTCACCTGTTTTCTTCCAAGCATCTTAAACAAAACCCTTTTAAAAACAGTTTGACATGAGAATGCATTGAAAGAGGGGGATCCATGGGCACACATGCTGAAATGGCTGATAAATGAACCTTGAAGGAGAATTAATAAAGGCCAAAGGAAAGAAACTCTCACAAATATTGTAAAACCAGAGAACAACTAGCCCTGTATAGGTGATGATAATGTGTTTGGCACCAACTAGAAAACCTTTTCCATTTGTGAATATATGATTTTCTAGTAGCAGGCTTTCTTGCTTCTATTAGAACCTGCTGCATATCCTCAGTACACAGGTGCCTAAAGGGAATCAAGACACCATCATTCACGCAGTCAGTTGAAGTTGACTGGGTTGCAGTGTATCAAATGTCCCCTGATCTTATGTGAATATATCTGTTGTGTGAGAAAGCTTGTGGTAATTGCCCCTGGCCATTTCCAAAATGAGGGATAACCATTGTTGCCTGTGCCATAAACAGAGTCACTACAATGATCTTGGGGGTTTCCTTCCAAATCTTTAGAAGTAACGTGGATATCAGTGGAAAGGGTAGAATAACATACAGGAATATACATGTCCAAGGAAAAGAAAATCGCATTTGTCTTCCAGGCCTTCTTGCATGGACACTTGACAGCTGATTATTCAGAGAGGAGACAAATCAGTCTACTAGAAGAACTCTCCACATATGGATCAAATTTTGGAAGAACGCTGATCTAGTTGCATACGTGATGGTCTGCACTGTCCTGCTCAGTTTGTCTGCCACACAATATTGCTCTGAAGAAAAGATGGATGCCTGAAGAGTGGGACTGTGGTGTGAAGTTATGTCCCAATCTAACATGGCTAGTCTGCAAAGTGGGTACAATTTGGTTCCCCCCGTTTGGTTCCACATCACTGTGGTATTGTCTGAAACAACTTGAAAAGGTCTTGGGGATAAAAGGTGATTAAGAGAACTGAGTGTCCTGTTCAAGGCAAGCATCTCTTTTATATTTATGTGTTTGCATCTGTCCTAGGTGTCCAACACAGTAACCATTTAAAATGTCTAGACCCACTAGAGCTTGACTCCCACTGCAAAACAAAGTTTAAGGGAGAAGAGTAATTTTTGAGATTCACTCTTTTCCTGTGTTTTCAGCCTTTTTTTTTCCATCCTGAAGGGGAGACCCGAATTTAGGGATATTTGCTTTATCCATCAAGTAATTTCTCTTCTGTCAAACTCCAGCACTGGTATTTGAAAAGACAAAGAGTGTTGATGCTGCGACCCAAAAGACTTTAACTACATTGTATCCCTCTCAAGTGGAGTCTTGCCAGGGTTATCATGAGAATCATAGATGCCATGAGACCCAAAATCCTGAGGTATTCCTTTGCAGTGACTAAAGTCTGAGTAGAAAACCTTAGCATTAGACCTAGATGTAGATCTATTTTTCCTGTGGAAAAAAGCATGTTGAACTGAGGTGTCTAGCTGATGCTCCAGGAAAATAATCCCATGTGAAGGAGTCAAAAATGACTTTTGAATGTTCTCTTGTAATCCCAGCTTGTATGAGATCTCTCACCTAAGTGAGAGTTTCCTGACACTTTGAAAAAGACTCTGCAAAGATAAGCAAGTCATTTAAATATGGAAAAATGTGGATACCCTGTAACATTCATTGAGTTATAACTGGAGCTAGACACTTTGTTAACACAATTGGTGCAGTGAATAGTCCAAAGGGTAAGGCAGAGCACTGATAAGTGATCCAGACACACAAAACCTTAAGAAACACCTGAATTTTGGATTAAAAGGAATGTGATGATAAGCAACTTTTAAATCTAGTGTTACCAGGAGACTTGAATGAGGAACAAGAGGAAACAGATTGTGAAGTGACATCATTTTGAATGTAGGCACTAATCACTGACAGGTCTAAGAAAGAAAAATCCAGAACTGGTCTCCAAACACCTTCTTTCTTTGGCACTAAAAACATCTTTGAAGAAAAACCTTTCCAACTTGGGAAGGAAGAACTGGTGCTATCACATCCTGGAACAGCATGTGATGAAGGCTTGGTGGAAATAAAAGAGTCTGGTCAGGTGGATGAGGAATAGCCTCCTGGCAATGAGGAATTTCCACTTACTGCCATCTGTAACCTTGAATGATCTTCAGAACCCATTTTTCTGAAACTGTTACCAAATAGAAAAGTGGAGATTCAGATTTTCTGGAAAGGAAGAGGGACTGACAGGGTGGCAGGAAGGAACAATGTCCCTTAAACAGTCAGACTGTCTTTGGTTTTAGGGGGTTCCTCAATTCTTTTTGGAACATCCTTGACATGTTGTCAACATTGAGTCAGAGGTTAGAAAATCCCTTAGAAAATTTGTTAAAGGAGGGCAGAAAAAATATTTTGAAATTACCTGAATTAACTTATCCCTTGCATCATACTTTTTGGTCACCTCTGCAGCAAAGGTACCAAAGAGGTCAATCTCTGTCCAAAAGAGAAATTAAAACCTTATTATTCCCATCTTCTTGGGAGGTTCTGGGAATACAGCCAGGAAAACCTCCTCGACAGTACCAGAGGCCATAGCCCTGGAAGAAGTATCAACTGAGTTATACACACACTGGAGACAGAGAACAGTGACTTGTACAATAGAAGAAACTAAATAATTTAAAGCAAGATTTTTCCTCACAAGAAGAAACTGCAGATCAAACATAGGTTCATAGGTTCATAGGTAGGTACTAGGCTATTAGCCTAAGGGCCTACATAAGCCTAGCCAGCAAGGTTCCATAGCTTACTCCACCCAAGAAAGTTATTTTCCTGTGCCACTGTCCAGCAGAGACACAGAAGTGATCCTCGGGGTGTATTTCCTATTTCCCATCCACTCATCAAGATTTTTCTTGAAGAGTGCTAATGAAGAACTTTGCTTGACATAGATGGGTAGCTTGTTCCAGAGTATAGGAAGTCTATGGGACAGGAATCTATCCCTCCAGTGTGTCTTGTTTATTGTGGTGACAAGGTTTAGGTCCCTAGAGCGTGTAGCTCGGAGGGATTGGGATTTCTTTAGGTGTAGCATGTCCAACAGCTCTGGGTTTGACATACAAAATGTTTCCACACCCATCATAATCTTCCCATCCTTATCAGAAAGTGTAGGATAGCAATAACCTAACTGTTTAGCAGCAGTAAGGTGAACTAAAGTTATAGCTACTGGGTCGGGTTTGGAAAGAGTGTATAAAAACTTAAAGACTGAGCAACTGTATACAGAATATCTGCCTTTTTAGGGGCAGCAGGTTGGCTATCAGGAAACGTACAGTCAGAGACACAAACATCCTCAAACCTGACAGAAGTGGAGGAAATGGTGAAGGATTGGGAAATTCCTTCTGTAACAGCTCATAAAATTTTCTGAGAGACTGAAAACCTCAGTGTACTCCCATTGAAAGCACTGGCACATTCTGGAAATGGTCTCCAAGAGAGAAGAACCCCAAGAGGGAGGATCAGAATCTGAGCTCTCCTTGGAGTCTGAGTTAGAACACTGACAAGAAACCCTTGCATCTGTCCTTTCATCTTCCTATCCAGATTCAGGATCTTGAATCTCTTCAGGAGAAGAGGTATCCTTTATTTAACCACACAACACTTAACAAGAAGTAGCAATAGTCTAAATAAAACCCCGAGCGAGACCAAGTATACTACTCCTGCCTATGGAAATTTGTTGAGTAGTAGATATATATTTAGTTTTCATTTCCTTTTTGCCAGAAAAAAAATGGGACTAACAGTGTTATAAATGGAAGTAACAGCTTTCCAGGGATGGACATAATGTTCTGACAAAACAGGGAAGTGTTCCCTGTTCCCTGCTCCAGATCAGGGAAGAGTGTCTCTCCCTTGCCCACTGAGGAGACCCCAACAGTCAATGATGACATGGCTAATCCCCTGGTCCTTAGTGGCTTTAGGTGCTTCACCAGAGGGATCTGGGGTAAAACAAGAATGGATTGAGGTACAACAAATGGCCACAGCAGTCATTCACCTGCAGCTGAGACAAACTGATAGCCTGTTGTGGTGGCAGAAGCTGCTTGGTTACCTTTTTCTTTTGTGGCTTGAAGAACTGTCTGTGGGACCGACAGTTTGGTGCCTTATTCCCAGGGAAAACGAGCTGCAAAAGTCAGTAAAAATTGTAACTTTAAAAGTCACTTTTTTACACAAAAACACAGTAAAGAACACTTTAAAACACTCTTAAAAAGTAAAATACATAAACTTTCTCCACAAAAAAAATGGTTATGAAATATTTTAAAGAACTTTTAAACTGGCAGGGCAGAAGAGCATTCTCACTTAAAAGGACAACATAGTCTCATGACAGTCCATTAAAACACAAACTTCTAGCTTTAAAATAATTTTCCTAAGCAGAAAACTGTTAACGAACAAATAATTTTTATAATGGAAGGTTTTATCTGCCCAGCAAAGGAACAGCACACACTGACAGTTAATCCTCATAAGCCTAACAAGAGAGTGCTCTTCAGCATCAGGAAAGCTATGAAGGGCTTGATGCCCAAAGTTATCTTTTCAGTCAGCTCATCTCAATCTGGCTAATGGATTTGGCAGGTAGAAGGTGCTCTGAAGCCTTGGAAGCTGCCCAGATGTTATATCCTATGCAGGATATAACTCATATAGCTTAGACTACTGCAGCAGTGATCAAACACCAGTCTTGTTAACATACACAGCAGAAGACTGAAGGTAAATATAAAAGTCTGGA
>NC_056732.1:1830773728-1830781200 GCF_019279795.1 Protopterus annectens | reverse complement strand
GGCCCAAAAAAAGAATCTTTTTTTAACATGTTTTTTTGGGGTTTGTTTCGGTTTTTTTTTGTACCAGATTTAACCAACGCACTATTAAGCATCGTATATTTTTGCTTCTAAATATTTTGGATCAAGATTTAATTATCCTGAAATGTCTTTGTGGTTAGCGACTATCGCTGGAGTTCACTAAAAGCACAAAGAAAAGACAGAGAGCACTGTCGAGGTCCAAAAACCAATGATTTAAGACTCTCCTAAGCCAGTCGCCGGGTTCACCGTATTCAGCGAGGCTTTCTTTCGCAGCCCCTGATACTCCACTACTTTTTGAGTCACAGGCTCTCTACCGAGACCCATTCGAGTCTCATGCGCGCGCGAGATTCAGAGTATTGAACCCGCCTGGATGTCTCTCTCCTTGATGGGTCTGAGCCGCTGGAGCAGGCACTGAAGCTTAGTTGAGGGTGTTTTATAGGCCTCAACATTTTTATATTAAACTGAAATCAGCCTCAAAACAAGATCAAAACTTCTTCTATGTCTAAAAACTGACGATGAGCCACGTGCTAAGGCCCCAATGCCTAAAAACAGATGATCAAAGTGGGCTGAGGACTTATCATTCCATTTGATCGGGTTCCTAACCCCTCTGCTAAGAGGCTCTAGGGCAAGGCACTGATTATGAATCTTCAGATCAGGTTTCCATTTCTTCTGATTCCTCTTCTGATCAGGAATTTTCTATTCTACCCTATGAGGATTCTGTTGCAGAAGAATCCATACCATCTGCATCACCTCCTGAGGATTACACTTTTGGAGAAACTTTGCATACTTTAAGGGAACATTTTCATTGGGAGAGTCAAGGCTTAGGGATTTCCTTCTTCTTCCTCAGCATAGGCCTTTGGCAATACCTCCTGTATTAGACATTGTTGACGATGTGTTTTCGGAATCGAGCATGGCTCCCGATTCCTACCTCCAGCTCCTAGTAAGCCAGACGGATATTACAGGGTTCCTGACTCTCAAAAATTTATATTCAAAAATCCTGCTGCTGATCCTGAAACTATCTCACAGGGTCCCATAAGTGCAAAGGCCTCTACAGCCAAAAAATTCACCCCTCTGATAGAGATTCCAGGCGCGCTTGGATAGATGGGGAAAGAAGGTTTATACTGCCTGCAACCTTGGTAATTAGGGCCTTAAACTGCACAGTTTCATATGCTTAAATATCAACGGCATGTTATGGGCTTTTACTGAAACAGAAAATGATGTTGATTTCTGATTGTGTGGAAAATAAAGAATTACAGGAATTATTGCATTCAGCAGAACAGTAGGTTGCTGAAAGCATACTTGCAATGCGGTTTTCATTCCTTGAGGCCTCCTGAGGGCACAGTTACTGGATCTGTTATTAGAAGGCATGCCTGGCTCAAGGAGTAAAATCTGCCTGATCATGTTAAAGCTAAATTGTTTGATGCCTCCTTAGCATGATACTCTGGTAATAAGTCAGAAGAGGTTTTAAAGAAAATGGAAGACAAAGCTAAATCTATGCAAACTGTAAAAGATTTCTTGCAAGTGCAGCCACTCCAGGTTCAGTAGGCACTGGCCTACTAAAAATTGGTCCTTTCATGTGTCCAACAGAGCCCCTCAAGGCAAATCCAGGCGCTCAAAAGGCTCCAGATACCAATCACAGGGTTCTTACAGGTCAAAGCAGTGGGGTGTCTCCACCTCCAAATCTGGAGGAAACAAAGCACAGCCCTACAGTAAGCAGTCTCAATGACTTCCCCTCTACCTTCACCAAGCACTTATCTTTGGCAGCCCTTGAGAGGGAAACTAGCACTTCATGCTCAAAATTGGCAGTTAATTACCCAGGACAAGTGGGTATTAAACATAGTATCCCAGGGGTACAGATTTAATTTCTATACTTTGCCAATTCCAAACGGTTGGCCAGATCTGCCACAAAATCAATGGGCAGAGGCTCAGAAACAAGTTATGTCCCTCATGGATATGGGGGCTATTCAACCAGTACCAGAAAAGGAAAAAGGACAAGGTTTTTATTCAAGACTTTTCCTGTTACCCAGAAAAGACAATGCCTGGCATCCAATACTGGACATTGATTTTGAACACATTCCTGGACATTCCAAAATGCTGACTTTACAACAGCTACTGCCTATGCTGGGCAGGAACGCTTGGTTAGTGACTCTAGACTTAAAAGAGGTATACCTGCATATCCCAATAAGGGAATCATGCAGAAGATACCTCCGCTTCAAAGCAGGTTTTTTGCATTACCAATTCTCTGCACTGCCGTTTGGCTTATCTACTGCACCCAGGGTCTTTACAAAGTGCCTGGCACCAGTAATTGCATTCTGCAGACAAAGAAGCATTCAAATTTATCCTTATCTGGACGACTGTCTCATTCAAGCAGAGGACAAGGACACTCTTCTTCAAAATCCGGCAATTGTAAAAAGGCTTCTAACATGCCTAGGGTACACAATAAACAAAATGAAATCCCAACTGGTACCCTCTCAAATAATTACATTCCTGGGTGCAAGCTTGAATACAACTGCCTATGGCTTACCTTACGCCAGACAAACAAAGGCAACTGACAACATACTTCAAACAGATGGCAACAAAACCCAGTTATCTGCAAGACAAATTCTGCAGGCTTTGGGGTTCATGGCATCCTGCATTCTACTAATTCCATATGCGAGACTGCATATGAGGAAACTACAATGGTACCTAAAAAGTTTATGGAGTCAGCATTGTCGCAGTCACGAAGCAATGATTCCTCTCATTCCCTGCCTACAACAGGAGTTTCTTTGGTGGGCAGAGACATGTCACCAAAACAAGGGACTGTCATTCACTCTACCCCCTGCCACCCAAACACTAACTACAGATGCATCAGACTATGCTTGGGGGAGCCCACCTGACAGGGAGATGAATTCAGGGCAAATGGAGCCCAAAACAAATGCATCTGCATATCAACCAGAAAGAGATGCTAGCTGTTCAGAATGCTCTGACAGCCTTCAAGGACTTACTTCATCCAGGACAACTACTGATAAAGACTGACAACACCACGGTTATATGGTACATAAACAAGCAGGGGGGGGGTACACATTCCTACCGCCTTTGCAGACTAGCCATGGCATTATGGAACACAGCTTTGACTTGCCAAATACATCTTCAAGCGCAATTCCTGCCAGGAAAACAAAATACTCTGGCAGACGACCTAAGCAGAAATCTTATGGACCTGCACGAATGGAAACTGGATCCACAAATCTTCAGCATGTTAACACAGAAATGGGGGAGCCCAGACATAGATCTATTTGTTTGTCCCCAAAATTATCAGCTGGACAACTTCTGCACAAGAACTTATCGCAGAAAAGCATGGAAAGTGGATGCCCTATCCCTCAGTTGGAAAAACCTGCCAGTCTATGCCTTTCCCCCTCTGCCTCTTCTGTCCAAGGTCTTACTAAAGGTCAGACAGGAAAAAACAAAAATGATCCTAGTTGCTCTGGACTGGCCTTGCCAGCACTGGTACCCAATTCTAAGGAATATGTCTCAACTTCCTCCTTCATACTTGACTCATATACCTCATCTACTGTCTCAGCAGAACAATCAAATTCTGGACACTCCGCTCCAAACTCTGAACCTTGCAGCATGGCTGATCTTTTAATTATTCAAACAACACGTCTCAGTAAATCTGTGATGGATGTCATTTTGGAAGCCAGAAGGCCTAGTACTAGAAAATCTTATGCTGATAAATGGAAGAGATTGCGTGCTTGAAACCAAGCACAAGGAACGAACAAAGCAAAGCCCAATATTCCTCAGATTTTACAATATTTGACTGAGATGCTCGACAAGGGCCTATCTTTTTCTTCAATAAAAATACATGTCTGTGCCATCTTGGCTCATTACAACACAGAGCCTCCCCGCTTTTCTCATCCTCTGCTTAAACAGTATCTTAGAGGGGCCAAAAATTTAAGGCCTCCCAGAAGATCACCAACTCCTGCATGGGACCTCAACTTTGCACTGGGAAAACTCACCCTGTCTCCTTTTGAACCAGCAGCTACTTTGGATATAAAATTTCTATCTTGGAAAACAGCTTTCCTCTTGGCAGTCACTTCAGCAAGAAGTGTTTCAGGACTACAGGCTCGCATGGCTGTGGAGGCTTTTATTACATTTTACTCGGACAGGGTGTCCCTCAGGACCAATCCTTCTTTTATGCCTAAGGTGGTATCCAGTGTGGCTCTTAACCAGACAATTCACCTGCTAACATTTTACCCAAATCCGCAGAACAAGGGGGAGCGGATTCTGCATTCATTGGATGTACACAGACAACTAAGATTGTACTTAAACAGGACTAAATCTCTAAGGAAGTCTGAGCAACCACTGGTAGCATTTGCTGCAGGGTCAGAGGGGAAGGCTATATCAAAGCAGACTATTTCTAAGTGGATAAGCCACTGCATTCGTTTCTGCTACTTGCACCATGGTAAACCTGTGCCCAAGGGGATCAGGTCACATTCCACCAGGGCTGCCTCTACGTCAGCAGCTTTTCTCAGAGGGGTTCCAACCAAAGACATTCTAGAGACTGCTACTTGGAGCTCTGTTCATACCTTCACAAAGCATTATCATTTGCCTCTGTTCTCCAAATCCAGGGCAGGTTTTGCCACTGCAGTTCTGCAGGGCCTTATAGCCGCTCCTAATGCTATTTAGATCCATCTTCACATCCATAGCTTTGGGATTCTAACCCAAATATAATGACTGCAACAGTGAAACACAAAGAACATAGTGTACACTTACCGTAAATGTAGATGTTCGAGTGTATTCAATGTTGCAGTCTGGGTTACCCACCTGCCATCCCCCTTTTCTGTAACTTTTCTTTTTTTCACTATATACTAAAGCCTTTGTGGTGTATTTGCTTTTAGATGAAGGTAAAGTTTATGTTGCTAAAAGTGCATTTACATATATTTCTGTTTATATATAGCAAGCTCCTCGTGGTGCCCTGCGGAGTCCTACAAGCGGCCGAGAGACAAAAGAGAGACTTTGGACTTGATTAAGTAATCCCGCCTAAAACGCGGCTTTTCAGTGCTTCTGTGGATCCCTAGTGATATCTGCATTGCTTACTGTACTTATTTCTTTGTTGCACTTGAAAAAAGTTACTGTTTGTCATTTTTGCATTTAAGTTACCTGTAACACAGTCGCAGGCTACACACTCAAGTGTGCTAACCTCCTCTGTGTATTAAAGTAATTTAAGCTCTGCATTTCTGTTTCTAAAAAAAAAAAAAAAAAAAAAACACAAAAAAACTCCTTGTTTTCCCGCCTTTCTGATCTAGTCTAGTCCAGTTTTCAGGCCTTGCTGAATCCAGGACTGTGGTAAAGGTTCTTGTGTTGCCCATATCATACTTGGATAATTAAGTGGCTTCCTTGTTCACTGTGAGAGAGGGAACTCTGAGCAGCCTATCTGTCCCTGTAGGAGTGGTCCCAGCCCAGCAACTTGCCGCTCATTGGCCATTTTGGGCTAATTTCTATCCTTTTGATCTCCCTGGTATAAAAAACGCTTAGCGCAGGTTTGCGCACCGCGCAGCGCTGTTTAGCTGCGGTTAAACTATCCCAGGCTCCACAAAGTCTGCTCTTCAGTTTTTCCCTTGAAACTATGAGCGTAAACGTGATACACTTCAACTCAGCACTAGAAATAAGGCACTTTAAGACCGGTACTTACTAAAACTAGCACTAGCTTACAGCTGGCACTTCAGCCCTATACTCAGGAAGTATAAGGCTCTTTACTCATCCAATCAGCAATACAGTCCAAACCATCTATTCAGGCATGTTCAAGGGACAGCTTCAGGTGTACTCTCCGGTCCAGCTGGTGAATCTGGGCATCCTGAGGCAATGTTACAGTTGCCTCATGTACACAGACAACTCCCTCCTCCTCCCAACCAACACAAACATATGTGAGAGATGCAGCTACACAGCCAAGCTGGAGGCTAAGCTCTCTCAACCCATGACTGGATCATCCAGTCACAACGAGAAGGGCAACACTAGCACCACATTACCAGACTCACATAGACCAGCCATAGCTGCACTAGCAAACAACTCTCAGAAACACGCAAAAACATACTTGGAGGCTCTAAATAAGAACCTGCCTAAACAACAGAGACCTCCTAAGCATACACCCAAGCAACCCCCACCCCACAACAGAAACTAGGTAACACATACTTCACAATGTTAGTGCGCCAAGCAAAAACAGCCCCTAAGGCTAAATAACACACCTAACACACTAGTAATCGGTGATTCTATGATCAGGCACACAGACGTCCCACTCACTAGACTGAACAAGGAGAAGGTTACCGTAAGCTGCCTGTCGGGTGTCAGAATCCGCCACATAACACATGCACTCAGGTCACTCCACAACAAGTACAGATATGACTCTGTCATTGTACATGTTGCATAAATGACCTGAGACGTACCTCCCTGGACTACATGAAAAGAGACATTGAGGAGCTCTCTGACAATGTAGCCCAGGCTCGTATGACTTTGACTCTGAGTAGCACCCTGCCCTCACCCAAAATGATGCCAGCATACGAAAAAAAAATGATCAGTTTCAACAATTGTTTAAACTACTGGTGTCATTCAAAGGGGATCCAGTACTTGTCAGCCTGGGACGACATGCTTGACAAGCCATGTTGCTTCGCCAGAGACGGCTTGCACCTGTTGCCCCTGGGCTTTCGAATACTGGCTAAGACTCTTGCCGCCCCAATACTGCCTTTTTTAGGCAAGGCTCAAAAGACAAACCCACCTCCATAAACAACAATAATAAACAAAAACTGAGGGTAATGCTGCTCAACGCCAGAAGTCTAAACCTCAAAATGCACGCACTTGAGGCTCTCCTTAGTATGGAAGAAATCGTAATATGTGCAGTGACAGAAACCTGGTTCAAGGCTCCAGAGAGCACCCCAGCACTACCAGGCTATAACTCCTACCATACCTTTAGGTCCCAAAACCAGGACCAGAACACAAAAGGAGGGGGTGTGTCCATATTCATCAAGAACACCTACACCTCCAGGCTAGTAGCACAGCACGCGAAATCTGAGACCATCCAAGAGCAATTGACAGCGGGTAAATTGACTGTTCAATTAATAGCTTGCTACAGATCTCCCACCTTGTCTCAGGACCCTCACGCAGCCTTCCTGAGAACATTAGAAAGTATGAAGATTCTACCCAACACCGTGCTACTGGGTGACTTCAACTATCCAAGCATTGACTGGGAAAACTACTCAAGCTCAAACGCCCTAGCCCAACGCTTCCTTGAGTTTATAAAGTCAAACGCCCTGGAACAGCTGGACACCACTCCCACAAGAGGTGACAACATAATGGGCCTGGTCATCACCAACATGGGGAACCTATGTTCCACACCTGAGGTAAACTCGTCATTGGTAAGATCAGATCACAAACTAATCACATTGGACGTCCACATCCCGACCCCACCCACAGTCAAGGAAATCAAG
>NC_056732.1:1830743728-1830763728 GCF_019279795.1 Protopterus annectens | reverse complement strand
TATCAGACAGAAGTGTAGAATTGCCTCTCCTTCTTTATTCCTATTGGTCCACCCATGTGGACCAGAGCAGTCCTCATATCCTGTTTTGTTGGACTCCTTTTTAGTTCCTTTAAGGCACACTATGTAGAGTATCCCTGGTGAGTAGTGTTCTGCCTGATCTGCTAAGTGCTATTAAAGCACAAAATGAGTTATTCTCTGGTGTCCAGCTGTTGCCATGAGCCAGTTTATGTGTACGTGCCCTTAAGGTGCGAGTTGAGTTATTCCCTGTTTCTAGTTGTTCCCTGATCACCACTATGTTTAAGCAGCATTAAAGTACAACTTGAATTATTCGCTCGTGTCTGCTTCTAAACCTGATCACCATTATTTTTGAGGGTCATTAAGGCATGATAATCTATGATTAAAATATAGTGATCAGAGTGTAAGTGGTTTGAAAACCAAACAAATGCACTCCAGTACAGAGTTGTACCACTGCCAGTTGTAAAAATAAATATACAATCCAAGTAACCAAACAAAGAACTTTGTTATTCAGTGTTGAGCAGTAGTGGTCCTGCTGACCAACATCTCTTATGTTTTTCATGGTGGCCAGTTTTCTCCCTAATCCATTGTTGCCAGCTTTGCTTGTTAATCTACTGGTGTTTGGAAGTATGACAACCACCCTAATACACCCACCTGCTACCACACATTCACACACATAAAAAGACACCCACACCCCTCTCTGTACCGAACTGTACTCAAGGCCAGACACTCACAAACGCTTCCTAACTTTCTATCTCAATAACCCCTCCAGTGCCTCTCAAGTGACGCGCACACACACACACACACACACACACACACACACACACACACACACACACACACACACACACACACACACACACACACTGTAACTCTCAACCTGGAAACATCAGAAATCTGGACAAGATCCCATAAAAAATAGGTGCAAATCTGTACACTGATTAACATAACATTTGCATACATAATTGTTGTAACCCTGTCCACTCCAATGGAATTGTGGGATACCAACTTTCAAATGCAAACTGAAGAACAGTCCATAATATCACCCAAATAACAAAGCATAATAGTGAAATGTTGGGTGCATCACCTGACCTAGAATCCTAGATAGAATCTAGAACGACTCCAAGTTATGAGAAGCAGCATTAGCATAATGGCACAGACAGTCCTCCCCCCATGCTTAGTGAGATAGTATCTGTAAGGATGGATGGGCAATGAGGTGTGGCATGGGCAGATATGTCCACCTTGGGCATCATGGCAGCCTTGCCCATTCTGCCTTCCCACAGCTCCAGCTTGACATTGCTACAAGCCGTGGCCTCCATCAGGAGGTGATTCATCCATATCACCACAGATCGCTCTCCCGTCACAGGACAGGCATGCCCATCCTCTCTGTTACAATCTCACTTAGCTAGGTTGCTGTTTGATCCCAGGTCACCTTGGCCATAAACAGGGATTTATCCTTCAATGCCACAGTCGAGAGACTTCCAGGCTGAACAAACGGATAATAAGAAATCACAATCAGGAAGCTCCTCGTCAAAAGTGGGAAACATAAACAAACAAGTGATGTCCTTTAATGAAAATTGGCCAGTGTTGCACATGAAGTGCAGTGCAAGATGAGGGCTAACCCTGAGAATTGGCACTGCAGTGTCTTTATGACATAGGAATTTTTTTGTTTTGTTTTTTTTTCCTCACTTGTCAGAAACACTGCAGACATTTGACTTGGCTGTGTCACAGTCACAGAGTATTGCTGCTGGCACTGAGCACCCATCAAATGCCAATGGATGGCACCCATAATGTAGAATTGACGTACTACATACATGAGTAGTACTGCACATGACAATCCATTAAAAAAAAATACTGGAAGACAGACCCGCTGACATGTCCAGCATGTCCAGTTGGCATTGCTACAATTCCTGGCCTGCACTGATGCACCTTCCCAGTTTCCTCAAAGGGTTGTTGGCAGTATGGCTTTAAGATGTCAGACCTGCTGGCTCCAGAACTCTGTCCTTGTTTCTCTGCCGTAATAGGCCTCAGGAGTTGCATCTGTAACTGATTATCTCTGCAAACTGTTTGTCAACAAATGCAGTAGTAGTAGTAGTACATGTTCTCGCTATTGACAGCTTCCTGAGCATGTCTTGCAGGATAAACTGTTTTTGCAGTCATTGAAGTACTTTTTTATTATTAATAGAACATTTATCTGTTAACAAGCCTAAACATTTTAGCTACCTTTTCAAAGAAGACCAGAATTTCCCCTGTAGTAGATCATAGGAGGTTACTAGGTTAATGGCCCTAGGGCCCTTACAAGCCTAGCCCATAGGGTATCCCCAGAAAAAAACTACATTCAGCACCAGTCACCTCTGTCAATGAGGGACACAGGTGGAACACCTGGGACAAATTTGTGGTTTCCCATCCACTCATCCAGGTTGTGCTTGAAGAGACTCAGCGAGGTGCTCTGATGTGTATGGGAAGTCTATTCCAGAAACTGGGCAGCCTCTAGGAGACAAACCTGTCTATCCAGTAGGTTTTTTTTAATGTCACATAGTAGTAACCTAACCAAATAAGTAAAGTACTCATTTATAAATTCCTTAGACTCCCCTTTATATTTGCTCCCCAATGCGTACAGTATTGAAACTGATGCACGAGTGCTCAGTCTCTGTAGATAACTAATTTTCAGTTCAGCAAACACTTGATAGATTATCATCACAATTCAGAAATCGTCTTTACATTCTTCATGACTCAAGTTAAATCACATCAATTCATTTTCTTTTTATTTTACCTGGTGGAGGAGGAGCCGGGGGAAGAAGTAATATATTTTCTCAACATCACCGCACTGCTCTGAGTCTCACGAGACTGCTGGTGCATTAGTCTGACACGCTCACACTCCAGTCCACACAGTAAAATGAATTAACAAATGGCTGGGGACGGAGTTGCCAATGCCTGCCTTCCTTGCTGTATATAAACTAAAACCTCTGCCCTCTAGATTAATGAAAAACAAAAAAAAACAGTTGCTGAACTTGCTGTCAGTGTGAGCTGCCCTCTTGGTCATTCTCCAGTCCCTCTCTGTACTCTGAAGTAAACTAGAAGAGTTGCCTGCTGCAGTGCAAGATGCAACTCGACTCTCGAGTGCAGCATGTTGCTGTCAGCACTGCTGTCTGACCATAAATGTAAACAGTCCCCCTCTACCCTCTAGCCCTCAGCCGAATTCCAACAGGCTGCTCATGAAGCTAATGTCACCGTGTACGCCTCTGCATGCGATGACGTCAGTAAAAAAAAAAAAAATCACCAGAAAAACAAAAAGCCAGGGAATTAAGGGGGCCACTTGGGAATTTGTGGTACCCCATTATTTGGACCTAAAAACCAGTAAATACCGAGGAATTTGGTACGGTTGAGAGGTCTGACACAAATACACACACACACACACACCCCTACCCCTACCCCTACCCCTACCCCTCTATCATATCTTGACTGCTAATCTCCCCAGCATGCACCTCTTCCTCAGTGGATGAACACTGCCTTTTGCCTGTGTTCATTGTGACGAGTAGTTAAGAGTTGCCATGCTTATTTTTACAGCTGAGTAAATGCCTGCAGGCAGTTCTGGGAGGAGATCACATGACTAATTAGCATATGCCTCTTCCATGGGATGCCCCATTTGATGTCGCACTGCCACAGCACACTGCAGTGCTCATGCATTTGTGTACAATCAACATGGTAGGGCTCTCTCTCTGAATGTGGAAACCTCTCTGAATTCAGCTCTGTATTTTTTTTCAGTTATTTTTTTGTTTACTTATAAGTTTTCCCACACTGAAATATAGTTTTACTAAGTCAGCTATTCTGACTCTGTGGTTCTAGTTCTGTATGTCAGTTTGATTTGCACATTTACTTTAGGTACTTTTTTGCCTGCTAGTTGGTTGAATTTGTTATGCTTTTTATAGTGCAAGTGTCTGTATTTGTTGCATATGTCACAAGAGTTTTGTTTTCTTTTAATTTGACAATGGTAAATGCATTGAAGGCTGGAGTGTCCTAGGACTTGTGAGGTTTTGGGATCTATGGCAGTTTGTGGACTTGGGTGGGCATGGCCATTTTTCCTCCCCAGTTTAGAGGGATTTCACATAGCTGCATCATTTAACTCTGCAGGATTGAAGGCTGTAATGTGCAGGGCAGAGGCTAAAGCTGTAAAGTGATGTGCTTTTTCAATGGCCATTACTTGTGCCTTACTTTTTAGATAGTTTTAAGAGAATGTAAATCTTGTAACATCTGCAGTCCTTCTGAAGGGCTGCTGTGGTTACTGTAGTTATGGTTCTGCTTTGGTCATTGCAGTTATGGTTTTAGAGGAGGGTGGCTGCTAGGCTTATTGGGTTTTGAATTGTTGGTTTTGCCTTTTTTGTTAGGTGAATGCTGTTTGTGACTATCCAAGTGGATAGGCTGTAGCTGTCCTCCAAGGGTTTCTCCTTGGCCCCCAGTTTGACTTGTTCTTGATAGATGATTTATTGAGTAGACATGTAGTGTACCATGAGGTGTCAAATTGTTGGTTTTGCCTTTTTTGTTAGGTGAATGCTGTTTGTGACTATCCAAGTGGATAGGCTGTAGCTGTCCTCCAAGGGTTTCTCCTTGGCCCACGGTTTGACTTGTTCTTGATAGATGATTTATTGAGTAGACATGTAGTGTACCATGAGGTGTCACTCATGTGGCAAGCCAGGACTTCCTCCCTCTCTCCCTCCTTCCAGATGGGCTAGCAGACAGTGTCTGCTCACCCCCATCCTCCTATGCTTGTTCCTATAGGTGTCTGAGTCACTATTCAAACTTGGGACACCTACAACATAGTCAGGGCTGTATCCTTCTATGCCATGGAGTGATTTGAGTTCCCTGATTGATGACTTAATTTACATTTAAATTCATAAAATCTTGCCTGTTCTGCATTGTCCAATTAAAGTAACTCATGTTGATGTAAACTTTATTCAAACTTTGTTTATCTCAATTCAGAAAAAAATATTAACAATCTGTGCTTCACCACCTTTATGCACAGCTGTAGCTGGCTGTAGTGGCACCTTGATGTAGTGTCCCCCCCAACCTTAAGTTGATAACCAAAAAAAGAAAAAAAAAAAGATCTGGGCTTACCCATGGATAAAAAGAAAGCTATTCATCGATTGAAAACTAGAGCAAACCACTTGCTACATGCAGCTTGTCCCACACACAGCCTTGAATGCTTGTACTGCACTAACGAATGACTGCATCTGCTGATCATGCTATGCAGCACCTTGCATCTGAGGTAACTGTCCCCTTTGCCCAACCCTAGCTACGTCCTTGCCTTTGTTTTAAATGTATAATAACTTGGAAATCCTCTTAAGCATTTGGTTTATTTGTACTTTTAATGTATTACTGAATTTTCTAAGTATGTTAATGTGTTGGCCTTATGGTTCAAGAACTGACCTTGTGGCTCTTATTAATGTTTTGGGTTTTTTTCAGGACCTTCTGTATGTCTTTCTAGCATGAGCATGTGATTTCCATATATGTATTCACAGTAACGTCTTGATTTTCTCTAGTTCCATGAGCAGATTAGATGGACTTTGTGTTTACTTTTGTGTTAAGCTGGATAGGTTGAGCTCATGGATGACTTAATTCAGATGGAGATTTATACCTGGTTACTGGTTTTGAGAGAGCTACACTACAGGGTTGGGCATATTACCTACTCAAATGTTTGGCTACTTTTGGTTTACATGCGTTTTTGTAGAGCATTGTGGTGGGATGCTGTACATTTCAGCTGAGGGGAGGGACATATACCATTTATGAGCTCAGGATACTAAGTTTAAAGATTAGCAAGTAACCAGTTTTTGTCTGTATGAATTAGGGACATTTTTGCTGTCTAATTGTATTTTCAGCTGCAAACAACCATTGCATTTATTATGTGTTGTTATTACTTTATATGGAAAGTACTTTGAAATAGCAAATTAAGTTACATGCTCATGTTTTCTTTGCATTCTGTTGCATCTTTTTTATGACGGTAGATGTTTCTGTAAAGGAGATTTATACCTGTTTGAAGTGAATAAAAGGGATGGATAAGTATAAGGGATAGAGAATGTTTTGTTAATGTGGTTAGTGAAGATCTTTGTTGATAGCTGTTTACTTTTTTAGATTCACAAGTGCAGATTGTTTAGCTTACTAGTAGGAGTTTTATAGTGGTAATATAGAAATTTATGATCACGTTTCTGATCATAACCATCTGTATGAGTTTGTCATGAATGTGAAAAATTCACCTCAAGAGCAAAGGAAAGTGAAACTCAAGAAGTGACTCTCGACAATCCCTGCTAAGAAAACATAAAAAGTAATTGTAGTAATTGTTTGGAGAAACCTATTTATAATTCTTTATAGTACATGAATCTTCAGCTGCTCTGCTATATCCTAGTTATAGAGGAAGTGCAGGACCAGAAAGTGTTTTTCAACACTGAGTGCTGTCATACAGACAGTGACCAGGAGTTCTGCTTACCTCGGACAAACTTACAGTTTTAAAAGCTGTAAACCACTTCAGTCTCGTGTGTGTGTGTGTGTGTGTGTATATATATATATATATATATATATATATATATATGTATGCGTGTGTGTGTGTATATGTATGTGTGTGTATATATGCGTGTGTGTGTGTGTGTATATATGTATATGTATGTGTGTGTGTATATATATATGTATGTGTGTGTGTGTATATGTATATATGTGTTTGTGTGTATATCTATATATGTGCGTGTGTGTGTATATGTGCATGTATGTGTGCATGTGTGTGTATATATGTGTGTGTGTGTGGGGGGGGGGTCAGCAGGACATGTTTAACAGCTTCTAAAGCTGTTTCCATTTCCTGATGCTGTTCCATGGTGGGTGACGCCTATGCTGTACTGCAAGACTAGTACATAATAGCTCTAAAAGGTGCATAACTTGACATCCGAGAAGTGTATTACAGGGTATAACAGGGTTGCCTTTTTCTAGATTTTAAAGTGTGAATTATCCTCTTCGTGTACTTCAAATATATTATAGTCTCACATTCACTTCATATTATTAACAAAAGCGGTTATAATTTTCATGTATATGCATAGTGAATAATTATTTTATTATTTGATTTATTATCTAGACTTAGTTGACAAATTTTTCCAGGATTATTAGGCTCCTGGGTATGAAGAATTTCATCAAATTGTAACAGAAGTGCTGACACAATTTTTAAAATAGTGTTTGCCCATTTGAATTTGGTATGGCTTTACTTATTTTGTGTTTTTAACCTCACGTGTGGCCTTTCATATTGTGTTATAGTTTCTCTTGTCTATTAACTTATTTGATTTTCTCTTCCTCTCAAGCCTGTCTGAGATAATGGTTTAATATATTAATTACATGGTAATTTGTATGTTATTTATTGGTTATTACATTAACATCTTAGGTATTTTTCCTTTTCTGACATCATCGTAACTTGGTAAATCAAAGTATAATGTTGTATTCTAATATACTTTTGTGAACTATTTTTCCCTCAAGACCTTTTGTTTGTAGGGAGATGTCTAAGAACTGCTTCAGATTTCTCATCATTTTATTTGCGTACATTTCAACATTTGTAATGCGGGAATGTTCTTTCATTTATGTGTTTTTCTCTATTCCTCCACCTATTATTTACCCTTGCTGTAAGCCATGAAGGTGGGGCTGCTCCCCAAACCCCCTATGTGGGGGGCTCTGCATTATCTCCAGGACTGCTGTTTGTAAATATTTTATCTTCCAAGCCCCTACTTACACTAATCAAGTAAACCAGAACTTGTCAGGGGTGTGGAATGAATGGCTAGGCTTACAAAGGCCCCTGTGCTTGTTGGGTTCAGAGGTGCGTACTAGGCTATGAACTTATAACAGTGGACATAGTGGTAAAGGACTTGGGAACTCAGGTTGGCAGTAACATGAACTTTGATCACCATGTGTCCATGGCAGTGAGAAAAATCTTCTACATGGCACAACTTATAAGTTAGGGCATGACATCCATATCTAAGGAGTTCATAGTCCAACTACTCTCAGCCCTCATTAGACAAATAATAGAATACATTGAACCCTTCGGAGAGTACATGACCAGGCATTTACAACAGCTGGAGTGGCTACAGAGGTACCCCACTAAAAGAATACAGGGTGTAAATATAATCCTATGCAGACCGCCTCAAATCCCTGTCCTTGTACTTGGTCTCCTACAGACTACTGTGATGGGGGAATCAATGCTTAACCTACAAGGCATTCTCCAATCCAGCCCTAATGGATCTGCCACACATTCACAAAACAAACAGCACGGGAATTACCCAGTATAAGGATCTAAACATAGTCTGTGGCATAAACAAAACATGTTGGAGGGACAGGTTTGTGTCACAGAGATTGCCCCTTCTCTGGAATACAGTCCCCGTTCATGTGAATCAGAACGGTTCCCTAAGCCCATTCAGATGCAGCTCAGACCAATATTATTGCCTGTGTCTCTTAAAGATAGAGGAAGATAGAGGTAGCTTGTAGATGCTGTAAGGCACAGGTATATTTCAAAGCCATTCTAGTCCTTTGAAATTGATAATTGGGAAAAATGTGGGCATGAATGTCTAGGCTTAGAAAGCTTCTAGGGCCATTAGCGTAGTAACCTCCTATGGTCCTGCTACCCTGTTGTAGTCATACTTGTCAGATGAAAGATTCTTTACAGCCCTTGTGATGTCGACAACTCACCATAACCAAATCTTTTTCCAGACTTTTGAGTAGAGAGTCTGTTTATCTAACTACTACGATATTTTAAATTTGTACAGTAGTTTGGATTAGTAGATTTGAAGTGAAATGTCTCTTGGTAATTCGTTTCTATTGGTAAGTATGAAAGAGATGAAGCACTGAATTGTTGATCAGACCTACTTTTCTTAGTTCTAGAAGGACTTGGTAATTGTTTTTTAGAGCTTCAGCACAAAGCATTTTGATATGGTTATGTTTAGTTGCTGGTGAGGGTGTTTGTGTAAAGGTGTGTGCAGGTCACAGATCCTTTGTTTAGATGAGAGAGGGGGGGACACCAATTTATCTAAATATATTCATCTTTCTCAGATGTAATTATTTGTGTTTATTATTAGTTTACCTGTGAGCAGAAGGCAATTTCTACTGTCATGAAACAAAGAAATAAGCAGCTGAGAACAGAAGGGAAACAGACTAACTTTCCTTTTTATCCACTGAGGAATTTAGCTGTAAGCACGTGAAACAAGATTCATGTAGCTAAAAGTTAATTTTATGGAAGTCAAACACATGCCAAAAACTAATAACTCAAAAGAAGCAGGATGCTTTCAATAAACGGATTTACCAACACACCTATGACATATGGAAAGTTAATATGTCCAATGCCTTACTTAGACATATCTTTGAATATAGTGGGCACTGCTTTAGATTTTCAGGTTTGGAGCAAGTTATCGACAAAGACATGAGGGGTGGGCCAAAAGACATATGGTTAGAGTATAGGGAGTTGATTTGGCAACTCTGTGTCAATGCTACCAGTCCTCCAGGCCTCAATGAGACTTTGTCTATTAGTAGTTACTTAAAACTTAAATCTGAATTTCACATGTGAACAAAGGTTTTATACATTGTAAGCAGTATTATGTATTTTAAGTACTAAAATAACTATTATGAACTTCAAGTACTATAATAGCATTTACATTTTAATAATAATTTAAGTATTGCATATGCACTTTATGAAAAAGCCCAAACTGTAAAAGCTTTGCACACTTGATTTTAGGCACTGTTTTTTATGAATGAACTGTGTTTCCATCAATGAATTGTGTTTCTTTACGAATTAATTGTGTTACTTAATGGGGGGTGTGGTTTTAAAATCATGTGACTATACCAAGAGGATATTTAAGTGTGTTACAATGTATTTCAAGTGTTTCTGATGAAGTCTGAGGCTTAAGGCCGATGAAAGCGCTCAAAATCAATAAAGTTTGCTGTGGAACTTTGTTTGGATCCTGCTTCTTTTGAGTTATTAATTTTATGGAAGAATGTAACTAAATCATTTAATTATAGGGTACCCAGAACAGCCATGTGTAATCAAATGAGAAGGTCTGTGGAGGAGAGTGTAGACTATGCTATTAACAGGAGAAGGGAATAAGACAGAATACAGTTGTGGGGTGGGTGAAGCTGGTATTGCCCAGCACAAACTAAAGGTGCTTATTGAGTAAGGTGGCAGCTGTGAAGGTACGAGCAGTGAAAGGCAGCTGTGGGCTGCTAGGAGGAGTCGATAGTAATCGAGGGATTGCTTGCAGCTATTTATGTAACTACATACAACTACAAGCAGCTGAGGGCACAGGTAGCAGCTAACCAAAAAATGCCCAGTAACAGGTGGAGATAAGAACACAGATAATCAGTGAAGTTACCTGTGTCGATGAAATGCATGCTACAACCTACCTGTGAACAGCACACTGCCGTGCAAACATGGGCAGTTTTATAATAACACCAAAAACTGCTGAAAACCTCAAAGAAACACAATGTCCAATAGCAAATTGCACTCCCTTAAAGGTTCCAAAGCAGTCAGTGGCACAGAAATGGCCTGGTTCTCGCAGTCAGTGGCACAGAAATGGCCTGGTTCTCGCAGTCAGCGGCACAGAAATGGCCTGGTTCTCGCAGTCAGCGGCACAGAAATGGCCTGGTTCTTGCAGTCAGCGGCAGAGAAATGGCCTGGTTCTCGCAGTCAGCGGCACAGAAATGGCCTGGTTCTCGCAGTCAGCGGCACAGAAATGGCCTGGTTCTCCCAGTCAGCAGCACAGAAATGGCCCAGTTCTCGCAGTCAGCAGCACAGAAATGGCCCAGTTCTCGCAGTCAGCAGCACAGAAATGGCCTGGTTCTCGCAGTCAGCAGTACAGAAATGGCCCAGTTCTCGCAGTCAGCAGTACAGAAATGGCCCGGTTCTCACAGTCAGCAGCACAGAAACGGCCCGGTTCTCACAGTCAGCAGCACAGAAACTGTCCTGGTTCTAGCAGTCAGTGACACAGAAATGGCCTGGTTCTCATAGTCAGCGGTACAGAAATGGCCTGGTTCTCACAGTCAGCGGTACAGAAATAGCCCGGTTCTCGCAGTCAGCAGCACAGAAATGGCTTGGTTCTCTGTTCTGCCACAAGATTAAGCCAACAAACAGTTTTCTTCACAGATTTTTCTCCATAGATAGCTATACAGTTTTTTGTGCTTTTAAGCAATCTTAGTATGTTCTGTAAAGTAGAAAAAGAGAAACCACTTATGTCAGATCTTGTAGAGCTTGGTATCAGCAGCATATCTTAGTATGTGCTGTAAAGTAGGAAATGAGAAACCACTTAGCCAGATCTTGTAGAGCTTTGTATCAGAAGCGTACAACTCCGTGTGTAGAAGCTTGTATAAAACGCTTGGGCAACCATCTGAAATGTCAGAACCCAAAAAGCAAGTCATAGAACACAGAGACTGAATACCCAAAAAACAGACTTACAGATACCAAGTCTGAGATGGCCACTTCTTGGAGTGTTCCCTTTTCTCTTAGGCATGATGGTGATCTTGGAATTGATATATAAAAGTTGAGGAAGATGGGTGGCTTCCACCACATCAGGGGTGAAGGGAGGGCTTGCCCCCTGCAAAAAAAGAAGTTACAAGGAGCAGAGCAAGCTTCGAGACTTGCTCTTCATTTTGGCCTTTTTTTCCCTTGTTGGGACTCAGAATTTTGAGTGCCAGCATTTCAATAGGGAGCCCTTTCTTGTCCTGTATGCAGTTTATTTCTAGTGTGTTTATAACACCCTCATATAGCAGTCTGACTTGTACTGTTGCTATATGTTTTTAAGCTTGTCTTATTCACATTTAGTTTTTGTAGATGAGTCATTACCTCACAATCCTATAATTCCAGTTTCTTAATTAAATGAATAGATCTTTGACCTAATTTCTGGCATGCTTTTGTGTTTTAACATTATCTGTAATGTTTGTATAGATGAACAAAGGTGAAATCACAGAGGTAATTCCATGGAGTATATTTTAACCATATCATTTTTTTTTTTTTTTATTACGCAGGATATAATGTACCACTAGAACAACTGTTATCATATATTGAAAAACCTGGTGAACTTCCATTTCATGAGAAGGTAGAAGATATGACTGTGCTTCAGACAGATCTTCCTGAAGTCCCAGTAAGCAGTAAGTAAATACTTCGCTAAAGAATTAATTTGGCTTCCCACGTTATATATGAGAAGAATCTGTGGTTAAACTAATGACAGTCTTCATAGTGCCAGGCTGCATGAATATGTAAGGGGAATGTGAGACTCATGGCACTACATGGCTGTGTAAGTGTAAGAACTGAAAACAAACGGCACTGTTTTTTGAAAGTCCCAGGCCTACAAGGGAGTGCCCAGTACAAATTTTGTAAACCTGAATCTGACTAAATTGAGCTATGAAGAATGCAAACGTGAGAAATAGGCACACATCTGTATGCATGCTGCACATGTTTGTAACTTCATGAATGCTTTTGTATATTTTTGGCAGATGGTTAGTAAGATGAGAACTTTTGAGGAAAACTTGCACTGACTCTGTGTCGGCATCACAGGCTAGCAGGATATCAAAACATTTACAGGCTTTTACTACAGTAAATGATCTGAGATGATAGTATATGGATACCCTGTTTTGAACTTTCCTATTATCTCCCTTTCTTAACTTATAAAATGAGAATGGGTGCTGTCATTGACACCCCAAATTATATTAACATACTGCAAGAGGGTTCTCACAGTTACAAATAACTGGTGCCAAAGTCATAGCCTTAAGTTAAAGGCAAAAAAATGTATTATACCATTCAGCAAAAACATGGCCCCTACTGATTACCACATCAACGCAACCCTCTAAGCACACAACCTGTGGTGAGAGACCTGGGTACTCAGGTTGACAGCAATCTCACATTTGACCATCATGTGGTGGTAGTGTTTAGAAAAGCCTATTACTTGGTTCATCTACTAAGTAAAGGGATTGCATCCAGAAAAAAAGGTACTCCTCCCCACTCATTAGACCTGTAATTGAGTATAATGACCCATTTGGTATGTACCTCTCCAAACACCTGCACCAACTGGAAAGGCCACAGACATACCTCACAAAGAGAATCCATGGCCTCCCAACACCTGTCTCATGTGGACAGGCTCAAATCACTATCAATCTACTCGGTATCATACAGATTACTCAGAGGTGATCTGTGTCTCGCCTACAAGGCAGTTTTTGACCCTGCCTTTCTAGAGATGCTCCATATCTATAAGTCTATCTCCTTACGCATTACCCTCTCAGTAGGTTTAAATCTAATATGCGACATCAACAAAACCTGCTGGAGAGACAGGTTTGTCTCCCAGAGGCTGCCACGTCTCTGGAATAGACTTCCCATATATGTCAAACAGAGTACCTCACTGACCCTTTTCAAGCGCAATGTTGATGAGTAGATGGGAGACCACAAATTTGTCCTAGGGGTTCCACCTTTGTCCCACACTGACAGAGGTGGGACAGGTGCTGACTGATGTTTCATTTCTAGGGATAAATTCTTGGCTAGGCTTGTAAGGGTCCCACAGGCCCTAGTAACCTCCTATGAAATATGGTAAGGAGAGAGAGAGGAGAAGGAAACACAAAAACAAGGCATTAAGAGGGTTGTGGTGAAAGACGTTGGAGAGGATGGGTATTGTTTTGTGGAAATAGGCACTTTTTTCCACTAATATATATATCTATATATGAGAAGATGGGGGAAGAAAATGAGCAGAAGGTGTAGGATAGAGAGTTGGGGAAGAGTTAACATTACTGACATTCACATAAAAGACAGGCAAGACAGGAACACTAGGTTAAGCTCATATAGAAGGTGAAGAGACACAAAAGGGAGGTGATGACACCCCCCACAACCACTTCCACCCCAGTCTGGAAAGCCTCATATTCCACCCTGCCCTAATGTTCCTGGGAGGAGTCATCCTAATGGCATGAGGCCACTAGTGGTTTTGTGGTCAGAGCCAACTGGAACAGCAAGTTCAGCACTCAACTTTCCTTATTACCTAGAGGAAAACAGTTTTTGTGCTTACTTTCCTCACTTGCTTAGAGAAAAACAGCTCTTGTACTCACTTTCCTCACTTGTTTAGAGGAAAATAGTTTTTTATACAGGCACCTCCCAGTGTTCTCTCCTATCTGTCTGATGAATTTGGGCATCCTGGGGCAATGTAGCAATTACCTCATGTACACTGACAACCCTCTCCTCCTACCATCCAACACTACATCCTGCGAGAGATGCATTTATCTAGCCAAACTGGAGGTAAAGCTGTCTCCAACCAAGACTGAACTTGACAGGAGGAGAAGGTAAACACTTGCACCGCACCACACTCATCACATAGTCTCACTAAACCTACACCACCAAAATCCACACATAGAAACACAAAAACATTTGTGGAGGCTCTCAATAATAATCTGCTCAAGCAACAGAGACCTCCAAAGCAGAAATGCAAGCAACCTCCACCCCCCCCCCAACACAACCCACATAGCCCACAGACTCAGTGAGCCACTCAACCACAGCCCATAAGGCAAAACAACGTACCCAACACATTAGTCATAGGTGACTCTATAGTCAGGCACAATGATGTCTTACTCACCAGGCTAAATAAGGAGAAGGTTACGGTCAGCTGCCTGTTGGGTGTCAAGATCTGCCACATAACCCACGCACTCAGGTCACTCCACAACAAGTACAAATGTGATTCTGTCATTGTTCATGTTGGTGTTAATGATCTGAGACATGGAAAAGCTCTCTGATCTTGTAGCCCAGGCAGGTATGACCTTAGCCCTGAGTAGCATCCTGCCATCGCCCAGAATGATACCGCAGTACAAGGACAAAATGATTGACTTCAACAATTGGTTAAGCTTCTGGTGTCATTCTAAGGGGATCCAGTATCTGTCTGCCTGGGACAACATGGTCAACAGACCATGATGCTTTGCCAGAGATGGCCTGCACCTGTCACCCCTGGGATTCCAAATACTGGCTAAGGCTCTTGCCGCACCTATAGTCCCTTTTTTAGGCAAGGTTCAAATGACAAATTCACCACCGTAACAGGAACAAGCAAGCAAAAACTGAGGGTAATGCTACTCAATGCTAAAAGTCTAGATCTCAAAATGCATTTCCTCGAGGCACTCCTTAAAATGGAGAACATAGATATCTGTGCAGTGACTGAGACCTGGTTCAAGGCTCCAGAGAGCAACCCTGCATTACCAGGCTATAACTCATACCACACTTTTCGGCCATCTATCCTGAACACCAAAGACCGAGGTGTGTCCATATTCATTAAGGATATCAACATCTCCAGGCTAGTTGCTCAGCATAATGCAGCTGAGGTTATCCAAACCGTTGGCAAAACTGCAATCCAAATTGTAGCTTGCTACAGGTCCCCCACCATGCCCTAGGATTCCCTCTCCTCTTTTCTTGATACACTGGAAAATATTAGGGTTCAACCAAACACGCTAATAATGGGTGATTTCAACTACCCCACCATTAACTGGGAATACTACTCATGTACCAACTCTTTTCGCTCAACTCTTTCTGGAATTCATAAATTCCAATGCCGCGGATCAACTTATCCACACCCCCACCAGGGGCAGCAATATTCTAGACCTAGTCATTGCCAACATGAGTGACCAGTGTTCCTCACCCAAAGTCAACTCCTCTTTGGTCAGATCCGACCATAAGCTAATCAGCCTAGATATCCATATCCCGCCCCCACCTCTCATTAAGGAAACCACGGTAAAAAACTTCTCCAAAGCCAACTTCATGCTTCTTAAGACAGAAGTGGCGAACTTCATGACACCCACGCAGATGGACAATACAGTTACTACGACTGAATCCTACACAAATGCACTCTATAAGCACTTACACGAGTGCATGGATCGTGCTGTCCCAAACAGAACCAAGAAGCTATCCTCCAAAAAAAGGAAGCCAATCTGGTGGTCCCCTGCCATAAACAAATTCCTACAACAGAAGAAATAAACTGTTGCAAAAGAGAATAAAATCCCATGAGTGGAGGAGCTCCCTGGTCAGCCTCAGTAAGAAGATGAGATCCCTTATAAGATCCTCCAAAGATAGCTACGAAAACAGAATCGCCACTGATTCTAAGGACAACCACAAAGCATTCTATAGCTACGTCAAGAATCTCAATGGCAACACCCAGATCTGCTCTGAGTTACAGCACAATGGCACAAAAATTACAGAACCAACTGATATTGCCAACATCTTGGCAGATAGGTTCAGTGCTAACTTTACCCCTCCCTCTCACCCCCTAAAGGGCCTATATCTGTACAGGAAGAATGCAGAGTCCCTGTAATCACAACTATGCAGGTAAAAGCTGCACTGTCTAAAGCTGAAAACACAGCATCCATGGGACCGGACAACATCCCAGGCTGTGTTTTACATGAACTTCAGAATGAACTGGCTCCCCACCTAAGCACCATGTTCAATCATAGCCTCATGTCAGGCTTTGTGCCCACTGAATGGCGCACAGCAACAGTTATCCCACTCCACAAAGGGGTAGCCACCACTGATCCTGGGAACTATCGCCCTATTAGCCCGATGAGCCTGGTCTGTAAGGCTATGGAATGTATCATCATGGAACTCCTAAACAAAGACATTGGTAACCTCCAAACTCTGGACCCCACCAAGTTCGGATTTGTGAAAGGCAGATCATGCCTCTTGAACCTGATCGACTTCTTTGAGGCAGTCACCAAAACCGTAGATGAGGGTAAGGCGATTCACACAGCCTATTTTGACCTCGCCAAGGCTTTTGACACCATCCCCCATTCTGGAATTACAGCTAAACTCACTAAACTAGGTATAAATCCCTACATCACAAGATGGGTTGCCAACTGGCTCACTGACAGAACCCTCACTGTAAAAGTTGCAGACTCCAAATCTGACTTCAAACCAGTGACAAGTGGAGTACCACAGGGTTCAGTCCTGGGACCTCTCCTGTTTGGTATCTACTTCTCTGAAGTACAGGCTAACACAGAAGGCCTCTGGCTAAGGAAGTTCACAGATGACTGCAAACTAGGAGCCATAGTCGAGTCCCCAAATGATGTGGACATCCTACAGAAGGGCTTCACTGAGACAGATGCCTGGTGTCAGAGCCATGGCCTCAAGTTCAATGCCAAAAAGTGCATTGTCATCCCCTTTGGTAAAAACTCTGTACCCGTGAACTATCACATAGGCGAGAGTGTACTTAATGCCGAATGTGTGATAAGAGACCTTGGGACCCAGGTGGACAGTAGTCTGTCCTTTGATAATCACATTGCCACAGTAGTCAGGAAATCCTTCTATATAGCACACCTTATCACAAAAGGGATCTCATCCAGGAAAAAAGAAGTTATTGTTCCCATCTACTCAACACTCATTAGACCCATTATAGAGTACAACGCCTCTTTTGGAATGTGCCTCACAAAACATCTGCAGCAGCTGGAAAGGCCACAGAAGTACCTCACATAGAGGATCGCTGGCCTCAAACAGATGCCCTATACTGACCATCTCAAAAAACTCCAGCTTTACTCCGTAGCATATCGCCTACTCCGAGGTGATCTCTGCCTAACATATAAAGCTATGTCAAACCCAGAGCTGTTGGACAATGCTACAGCTAAAGAAATCCCAATCCCTCTGAGCTACACGCTCTAGGGACCTAAACCTTGTCACCACAATAAACAGGACATGCTGGAGAGATAGATTCCTGTCCCAGAGACTTCCCATACTCTAGAACAAGCTACCCATCTATGTCAAGCAAAGTTCCTCATTAGCACTCTTCAAGAAAAATTTTGATGAGTGGATGGGAAATAGGAAAGGTGGTCCACACAGCCTGTCTGGACCTCGCCAAGGCCTTCGACACCATCCTCCACTCTGGAATCATAGATAAACTTACTAAGCTGGGCATTAATCCCGGCATCACTCGGTGGGTTGCCAACTATCTTACTGACAGAACCCACACTGTAAAAGTAGCCGACTCCAAATCCAGCTCCAGACAAGTGGAGTACCTCAGGGTTCAGTCCTGGGACCGCTCTTGTTTGGCATCTACTCCTCTGAAGTACAGACCAACACTAAGGGACTCTGGCTAACAAAGTTCACAGATGAATGCAAACTGGGAGCCATTATTGAATCCCCAAATGATGTGGATATTCTACAAAAGGGCCTTACAGAAACCGATGATTGGTGCCAGAGCCATGGGCTCAAGCTCACTGCAAAGAAATTGTATAGTTATCCCCTTCAGGAAAGGACATGTGCCCGTGAATTACCACATTGAGTGTTTAGTGTACTGCCACCTAAGTGTGATAAGAAACTTAGGGACACAGGTGGACAGTGGTGTCACCTTCGATAACCACATCGCCACAACAGTCAGGAAATCCTTCTATGTGGCACACCTCATCACTAAGGGCTTTTCATCCAGAAAAAAGGAGGTCATTTTCCCACTGTATTCATCCCTCTTTAGACCTATTATAGATTACAACACCCCATTTGGTATGTACCTCTCAAGACATCTGCAACAACTGGAAAGGCCACAGAAATACCTCACTAAAAGAATCACAGACCTAAAGCAGATGCCCTATGCTGACCATCTAAAAAAACTCCACCTATACTCTGTCGTATATCATCTACTCATAGGCGATCTCTGCTTAACATACAAGGCCATGTCAAACCCAGAGCTGTTGGACATGCTGCACTTAAAGCAATCCCAATCCCTTAGAGACACACGCTCCAGGGATCTAAACCTTGTCAACACAATGAACAAAACATGCTGGAGGCATAGGGTCCTGACCAAGAGACTCCCCAGACTCTGGAATAGACTGCCCATATATGTCAAGCAGAGCGCCTCTTTGGCCCTCTTCAAAAGGAACATTGATGCTTGGATGGGAGATAGGAAATTCACCCGGGGATCACGTCAGTCACCCTGCTAGACAGGGGTCCAGGGAAGGAAATACTGTGGGGACAGATAGCCAGGGAATTGTTATGGCTAGGCTTGTATAGGCCCTAGGCCGATAGCCTAGTACCAACCTATGAACCTACACCCCGGGATCACTTCTGTGGCTCTGCTCGACAGGGGCACAGGAAAATAACTTTTTTTGTGGCGTAAGCCAGAGAACCTTGTTGGCTAGGCTTACTTAGGCCCTTGGACTGATAGCCTAGTACCTACCTATGAACCTATAAATGAAGGAGACATTGGTATGAGTCCAACCACCTCTTCACTGACCTCTCCATGCCTGCCTCCATCAAGTTTATAGGTGCTTACTAGGCTGTTGATGTATGAGGATCTTAAAAAATTAACCTTACATTCCCATTTATTTCTAGCCATTATATTTTGTGTATGAATAGCCCGTGTTTTGGGACATTTACTTATGTCCTCTATCTGTGAGGGACATCAGTGCTAAACCACTGCTGAATTGACGGTTTTCCATCTGATCTTCCAAATTATATTTGTATTCAATAAGAGAAGCACTTTGCTTTATATGGAGTGGAAGATGGTTCCACAGCTGTAGTATTCTCTGTAGCACATACATATCTCACCAGGATGATCTATGAATGGTGCAAAACAGAATGAGATTCCAGGTGATCACGTTACTATTGGACTTGCAAATGTGTAATAGATCTGACAGGATGGGATCACATGAGATTCTGTTCATGAGGTAGAGGTCACGTCTTAGTAGCCTGTAAGATAGCAAGAAGAGGGACAAGGCTTTGAGACAGTCTGCATAGTTTGTATGATTTAGACCCGTGATTTTTTTTTTAGTGAGAAAGCAATGCAGTCATTCCAGTTGTGACAAGTGTCTGGGCAGGTACATATTAACAGGGACATTGTGTTCAATGATTGGCCTAATGAGAGCTAAGTACAGTGGAATGATTGCATCCCTGGACCGGGCACTGTACATTTTTTAAAAAACTCACCAAAAGGGATTGATCTATGAATTTGGTGTCAAAGACATGGAATGCAAAGGTTTTACTCATTATTGGACCC